>NC_090941.1:911461273-911761273 GCF_040938575.1 Ambystoma mexicanum
ACCCACCTGTCTCAAGTTGAAGCTGCCAAACTTTAACGTCTTTGGGTAGGCCAAGTGTTTGCTAGTGTGGCGTATGGCAAAAAGAATGCGGTATTTACACTTATTAATGAAGCTCTAAAGTGCAAGGTTCTTGACACTGACTCAGATCATATGGGAAGGTGGGTGCTGGTTAAGATTTTGATTTAATCCACTAAATATTCTATTCTCAATATTTATGGTTTTTGGTTATAATTGAGAAACTATATCATTCACTCCAATCCACACAATTTACTTGTTTGTGGAGACTGCAACGAGATTATAGATTACTTCCTTGATAGGAAATTCAATATATAGTTCAAAAGCACCAGATCCCATACATGTATAAATGTTGCATTAGAACTAGGTATCATTGGCGCATGGCATATCACCCATCCCTCTGATTTAGAGTTCACCTTTCATTCTAATCCTGACAACTCCTTTTCTAGAATAGTCCATGTCTAATATACTTATTAATTCTCACATTGAGTATACTGCATTATAAGACCATGCTCCTGTCCATGTACAACTCGCAACTACAGAAAATAATCCAAAGTCAAATATGTGGCAATTACACACAGCCCCTTTAAATGATCAATCATTCTTGCCCTTTATCACTAAACAAAAGAGCCATTTTTTCTCTGATAACAAGGCTCAAGATATGTCTATTGTTAATAATTGTGACTGCTACAAGGCAGTACTTAGAGGGCAGATCATCTCTTGTGTGGCCAATGAAAATAAAAATATAAAACAAGAATCTGAGAATATTCTTAAACAAATATAGTATCTTGTAGCCCAATGTGTATGCACTAATGTTCCTTCTACCCTCAATGATATTATTAAACTAAGATTTCAATATAATAAAATTACCTCACAATACTCCTGCGCTTATATCTTTAAATATAAGGCAACAATATACCAATTCTCAAATAAAACAGGCAAATCACTTGCATCATAGCTTAAAATTAAAAAAGAAAGAGCTAGGGTAGCTGTTATTAAGGATCAGAAAGGGGACAGGAAATTCTCTGATGAAGAAATCCCTCAAGTGTTCTCAAACCTTTATCAAAATCTATATTCTCCGGGAATCAGAACCCAATAGTCCTCACAGTCATGACTTTCTTCAGCAAGTCCCACACTCCACATACCCAAAAGTAAATCTTGATTCACTGAATATCCTTTTTCACTCCCAGTGAAATTCAGAAAGCCATTAAAGACCTCAATAAAGTTAAAGGGCCCTGGCCCAAATGGTTTCCCCACTGACTTCTTTGCTCACTTTAATAACTTATTAGTTCCTGAACTTAACCAACTCTTTTCTCATTTTATTAAAACTGATAGAGCACAGGGAACCTTTTCAGAAGCTATATTAATTGTTTTCCCCAAACTTGATAAAGATCCCAAATTCCCTCAAAATGATAGACTAATCTCCCTCATGAACACTGATGGCACAATCTTTGCCAAGATCTTGTCAAATAGACTCCTTCAATTTGTACCCAATTTACTCTAAAATGAACAGGTAGGACATGTTAAAGGTAGACTTTCCTCGTCCAAAATAGGGATATTTCTGAACATACTGGATGTTATTCGTAATTTCAAGGAACCCTATGCAGCTGTTTCTCTAGATGAGTTGACTTGTCCTATATATTTGAGGCCCTTAAATGGCACGGCATAGGCACCCCTTTTCTCTCTATGATTAAAGTGTTATAATCAAATCCTAAAATAGCTATTTTTATTAATGGACAAACGTCTTCATACTTCCCCTTACATCGAGATACTTGTCAAGGCTGCCCACTTTCCCCACTTCTTTTTATCCTAGCAATGTAACGCTTTCTAGAGGCAACTAGACAAGATGATAATACACAAGGCATTGATGCAGGTGGTTTACAAGTTGAAATAGCAGCATATGCAGATGATGTATTACTAGTCTTGAGGAATCCTGATACTAGTGTGCAGTACCTGCTCAGCACCATTGCACATTTTGCCCCAGCATCTGGTTATACATTAAACGGTAGCAAATCTGAAATTCTGCCCCTAAATATACATTCTACCAGACATCACACCGAAACCTTTGGTATGAGATGGTGTCCGAAGGGTATAAAGTATTTTGGTATCTATCAAGAGTTAAGAAGCTTACAAATTAATGGTCCTCTCTTTAGTTATCCTGCTGGGGTGGCATAGAATCGATTAAAATGATGATCTCCCCAATAATTGTATACCTTCTCTACATGTTATCAATTTCCCTACCTTCTTCTTTTTTTAAAGTCATAGACTCATGTTTGATATCATTCCTATGGGGGAAAAGGCGGCATAGGATATCACTAGGCACACTCAAAAAGCCCTGTGCTTATGATGGAGTTGGGCTTCCAGTTGGGCTTCCAGATTTAAAATAAATATGATTTGGTCTTTGTCTGGAGACAGGTGCAGATGTGGTTTGCCCCAGAGGATTATAATTGTATACCTAAGTGGTTCCTCATTGAGAAAGCTATAGTTTCTCCTATAACCCTTGCTAATTGCCATGTCATCAAGGGGATAGATTTATCAACAATACAAGTATTACCTCGTCTTCCCGGTATCTTAGAATTTATTTATTCCCTTACATTGTAAAACCATCTCAATTCATCTCACAATATCTTTGGTTCAATACACTAATACAAGTAAATATAAGGTTTATTTTCTGGAAACCATGGCTTTCTAAGGACATTGAATATGTTAACTAGTTATTTTTACAAAGAGTTCCAGTAACCTTCAATCAATTTGCTAGGAAATATGACATCCCGACTTCCTATATCCACCAATATATTACTATTATCAATGCAGTAATAGAAAACTATGATTAATTACTCTACTTGTCTAATTCTTTAATATAGAGAGACTGCAACATATGCATAATTTCAATTTCAGTGCTTACATGTTTTACAAAGTCCTTTCAGACGTTTCCTCTTTGGAATCCAGGTGGAAATCGCAGATTGCATGGCAGCAAGATTGTGTTTTATTGGATAATTAATTGGTTTGGCCCCTAGTATAGGACAACATCTCCAAGGTTACTACGTCTGCCAGTTTACGTCAAATCTTATATTTTTGCCATCACAGAGTTTTTATTACTACTATAAAGCTATTTAAATATAATTCAGCACAAAATGACAGATGCTGGAGTTGTCTACATGCTCAGGGATCATTCAGGCATATGTTTATAGACTGTGAACATATGATACCTTATTGGGAAAGTGTGGAATACTATTAAGTTAATCTTTAATATACAGCAAGAATATGGTTTTAAATTTCTTTTATAAGGCAATGTGTACTGCTGCACAATGTATTGGAAAAGAATCCATGCTATTTATTTGACCTTCTTATCCTAGTTGCCATTCAAACCATAACGTCCAATTGGAAGAATCGTAATCACATTCATTATAAACAATGGTGGAACTCCATATGCAATATTCACAGGTTAGAAAGATGTAATGCCTCCTCCCCTTTTATGTTGCCTAAACATGAACTGAAATGGTGACTGTTTGTTAGATTTGTATATAATATGACATATAATTAACAGTGATGTACAAGTTTATCTGTGATTTTCCTGCTCATCTCCTCTGCCCTGCCCCTCCCCACCATCTGTGGGTTTTTCTGTATCCCTCTCTACATGAAATTATTGTCAGTCTAGTTGTGTCTTATGCTTAAAACTGTTAGTGTTTTTTTCTGGAGCAATTCCATTAATATACTGGGTCTTAACGAACCTTAATTCTGACTCTTAGATTGTAAGAAATGTACTATCAGAATATGATTTAAAACAATCTTGTTTGTATTTCATGCCTTGTATTTCTCTTTGTTCTAATCAAAATTTTCACAACAAAAAATAGCATGACCACATTCTGGGCTATCAGAACTTTTAAAAATATTATGGCAGTTTTAGAGTTCATAAGATTATTGATAAATAAATAAGGGAGTACAACTATCATCCTGTATTCATGTTATGTGGGGCTGAAGAACAAGAAGTGATACAATATTTCATTAACCATTTTACAAAATGAACACAATTCAGATTTTGTTTTATCCCATGTAGTAGTAATAGAGATAAGGGCCGAAGATTGAATCTAAATGTTATATACACAGCAGGCTTCCTGGGACAGATTATCCAACCCAAATACTGCTCACAACCCCAAGAGGTGTTCAAAACTAAATTACCAATAGTCATGAGTCCAGGCCCTGATCCAGACATAAAATGCCACATAGACCAGTCCTCATCCAACTTGGTGTTTAAAATCAAAATGTTGTCTTGCCACAGATGAAATAATGTCGACATTGGCTACACCAATATTCCCCTCACCAAATCAGGCTCACTCATCCTCCTGCTTGTTCAGTCACAAATCAGTGCACAGTCACATACAAGCTAATAGACACACAAACAAAACACACACACATTGACCTGTGCGCCCTTACAGCATACATACTACACTTGTCTAATTCACACACACACTTACACATACAAGTCACACAAGCCCTTGCATGGACACAAACTTTCATTGTTTTCGCTTACCTGCACACCACTTACTCTCTCACTCGAGACTCTTGCTGCATGCTACTTCCAGCCCTTGTGCACTGCACAAACCGGAACCAGGTAACAGCAAGCCTTGTACCCACAAGTACACCAAAACCAAAGAGCTAACGGCTCATGATGTAGAAAGAGATGCATTCAAAGTTCAACATTCCAAACAGGCCCGGCTCCAGAATGTATCATCTAGGTGGGCCAGAGGTGTTCTTGGGGGGCCCAATTTCCAGTTGGTGTGAGAGTAGCCTAACCCACCCAGGAGTTACATTATATAGCCTTCCAAGCCTCTGGCATAAACAATACACAGGTTAGATTCTGTTTTTATACAGACACTATGGACAGTTACCCAAACTGCATGAGCTAAACAGTCCCATGTATGACATCCTCTGGCTGGGCAGTTTTCTACACTTGTTTGGTCAGAAACCCTCCAGTAAGTCGTACAACAGGAAGCACTGAAACACGGGCCATACTCACCATCTTGCCCTAGGGGTGTGTGCGTGCATGCGTGGGACTTAGGCACATGCATGTTTTGTGCACCCATGGCAAATCGTATGTCCAGACCGAGTAGTACACTAGCCTGGTTCTCTCCCTTTTTTCTGCCTCTCGCTTCCGCTTTCTTCATGTCTCCTTTATCCTTCTCTTGCTGCCTGTTTACTCTGTTCAACTTCTCCCTGCCCCCTTCTTCCTGCCTTTCCTGCACCATCTGTCGCTTCCTACTTGTTCCTTACCCTCTGTCCCTGTCTTCCTGACTGTTCCATTTCCTCCGATCATTCTCTTCCTTCATATTCATTTCACTCAGTTCTAATCCTCATGTCCTGCCTATCCCTTCTGCTTTCTCTGTCTGCCCTGTGCCACTCCTTCCATCCTTCGCATCCTCAGTGCCTATCCACTCTACTGTACCCCACCCCTCTACTGCTGCTTGTTACTTCTGTTATCTTCCTGCCCCCATTCATCCTTCTCTTTGTCGCTGCCCCTCTCTCGTTCTGAGAGAGGGGCAGCGACGAAGAGAAGGATGAATGGGGCACCTACATGAAGAGGGGCACCTACATGAATAATGGGAGAAAGTGGCACAGGCAAGGTGCAAGGGGGCATGACAGGGTGAACAAGAATCCAGACAACATAGGGATAGTAGGGGTAGAAAGACGGAGAAGCAGTGTAGATGGGCTGGTAAGGCAACAGGAAGAGGTCACAAACATAGGTACGTGTGGGGATGAGTAGGATGGGGCAGGGAGAGACAAGCTGCAGTTGCTAAGTGTATCAAGAGTTTGGGGACATATCTTTCAGCCAAAAAAAGAGACTTAAGGACAGCCGGGAAGAAAACGTGAATGTGGCTGGAAGTAAGGGAGGGGGATCTGGAGGAGCTGAGGAGACTGAACAGGTTGTTCATCCGATTATTGGAGAGAGCGCGTGTAAGGGAGAAAATCTGAGGCCAATCCATTGCAGTGTTGCAGGGGGTTCTTGCACCCCTCCTCCCAGAGTTGTAGGAGGTGCCCTCACCCCCATTGTTGCAGACAGTGCCTACAACCTACTTGCAGTGTCACAGACAGTGCCAGCTCCTCCGCTCGAGCTGTGGGTGGTGACTGTGCCCCCAACTGTGCCACTACCATAAATAAAGTCTGTTGCAGTATGGGATATTTTCAAACCCCATGCAACAAGATGGAGGCCTCCATGGCTCACACAGTGAGCAAGGGATTAATCAATGTCAGCACAGCTGTGTGGACATAAGCCACGGCGCCGCTGACAAATACTTAAAGGTTTCCATGAGCCCAGTACTTTTCCATCAACCAGCATATATTTTATGACACTGCGTGGAGGGAGACAGAGTGCAGTTTTCTCTGTAATTCACCACGGGAGAACCGGACAGAAGCTGATAAACCTCTCTTATATTCAACTACTCAAATCACAGTTATCGGACATTGATCCCCAGTCATCCAGAGCCAATGGCCTGAAACAACCCATTATTAGTTTGCCTGTCACTTCGAGTGTGCTTTCAATCAAGCCAACTTAACAACTTGGATAAGCAAAATGCTTCTCTTGCAATGTCGCAGATAATCCAAATTCGAATGAGAACACATAAGAACAAATAACTCTTTTCCACTCCTGCCATGCCATGTGGGAGCATGGAAAAGAGTATTTTGTTCTTATGTGTTCTTATTTGAATTTAGATTATCTGCGACATTGCAAGAGAAGCATTTTCTTAATGCTCATAGAAGTGGCAGCCAATAAAAAAAAGTAAGCAAAACATCAAACTCCCGTCTGACCACCTACCTGCAACTGCTACTCCAACCTCATCTAAGTTATAAAGTAAAGTGTAGGCACTGCAGCTGGCCCCGTGACTGCATGCATTGTGATATTGTACCAGCAAGGGTGTTAAGGCTTGGCCGCTGCCGCTTGGCCCACACCTGCGCATAATGAGGGCATGGGCAGAAATTACAGAATGTCACTGCTCAATCAATGCTTAGGCATGGGCCTAAGCTGTGTCATCCAGCATCCTTGCTGTATGTCTTGCTCTGTGTTGTCTTAATTCCGTGACAAGCGCATTGCACCTGAACAATCCTATTAGTGCTGCTTGTTGTTTGGTATAGTGAAAAACAAGTTGGCAGAAAAAGTCAATGCCCACAGCGCTTGTATAAAACAATTTAGAAGAGGACAACAAGGCTGCAGGTATCTGGGGAATGTGGATATACTGCCAGTATAGTTCCACTGTGGTGAATGTAACCAAAACACGAGCAGGTCTCAGTCGCACTGCGCCAAGTAAGGTAGCCAATAAAGGTGTTCATTCCAAGGAATTTATTCAGAGAACAGCCTTTTTGATTCCAAGGAATTTATTCAGGGAACAGCCTGACATGTGTTTCGAGCCTTTAAAGGCTCTTCATCTGAGGCTGGTATAGGACACAGATTACAAATCAAAATTGAAAACAAAAATGTAGAACATACAGTGAAAATCAGTTGCACCATCAACGAAAGTTAAAACCAAGGAAATGGCATCACATCCAAGGACAGAAACAAGTGGTAGATTTACCATTTTACATAGATATAATAACAATCAAACAAATAAGGGGAGACCATATTCAGGCAGAGACAAATGACACACATTAAAACAAATTTGTTGAAAATAGTTCAGAACAATACCACATTTGGTTGATGTTCATTAGAAGGTAGGTATCCAGGTCAAAAGTAGAAAAAATAACAGGAGATACAAGTGAAAGGAGAAACAAATGATACATAGGTTACAAATTAAAAAAATTGGTCTCCTTCGGAGTAAGAGGAGGTCACATAATTAATTCCTTCAATTGTAATTCCAAATTTGTCGTCTATTGCATAATCTGTACTTGTGGACTCAAATATATTGGGAGTACTATCCGTCCACTTAAGATTTGCATCCGTGAACACCTTCCTACAATTGGCAGCCAAGAGTCGAAATACTCTTTAGCCAATCACTGGCAAAAAATGCATCAACTGGACTGTAAAGATGATATACGATTTGTAGGGTTATGCAAGGTGTCATTGCCTCCTTGAGGTGGGAATCTAACATTGAAATGACGACAACTAGAAGCAAGATTAATTTGCAAGTACTGTACCGTGTTTAATGGATTAAACTCTGACCATGAATTTGCAACTTTTCTGTAACATTATTCTGTTCCAATTATGTCACCATATTTAAGTGCCATTTTGTTTATTCTAGTATGGGTCCTTTTTTCTGTGCATCTATAACTTAGGTTCATGTATAATTAGCCTTCAAACTTTTGGCCTGCTATCTATGTACTTTGTTGTCCTTGAAATTGGCCATTATACTTTTAATTTACATGTCTCTGCAGCAGCGCACTTACAGACAGCACCCTCTTTCAACTATGATTCAACTATGTTTGGTCCTTTTCAGTTTACAATTTGGAGCCATCTCCCCCAATTCATAATTCTTCCTCAATTACATGTTTTGTTGATTTTACTCGGTTTCATTTCTTTCCTCTTTTCCGTTTCACCGCGCGCGGTCCCATATTCTTTATATGAACCTTGTAACTAATACCCTTTATTTGTGTACGGCTCCATATTATGTATTTACTAGCGTTATTTGGTTTTCGCATTGCTGCCTTTATATCCGAATTGTGTATGGCTCCACGCTATGTAGTTACTGGATATAATAGGTTTTGGCACTATTGCCTTTTTATAACCTAACCTTTTCCCTCTATCCCAATCATTCAGTACTCTTCACATGGCGGGCTTTATTATTTCACTGCCTGGCCCAATCGTTTTAATTGTATTTGGTAATTCCTCCTTTTCATTATCTAACTGTTCACCTTACTCTAGCTTCATAGTATACCTAATATGGCAGGTCATTTTTGTTACCGCGCGGTCTGTGAACGGTCTATTCAATTTCACCTACCTTCTTGAGCACTTTCTATTTTAGTCCTTTCTTCATTTTGCGGTTCATACGATTCTCTCCTTGTCACTTTTCTCGTTTCTCAGATCAGGTAAGACGTTTTTCCACAGTCCCCCGGCATCATAGTTTGTCTAATTGAGCTCACTTGATTACTTGAGCCTTCCCATTAAGTAATTCAGGATTCATTGCCTCAGGTTATTTACTGCCTTTTAGCTTGATCGTGTGCGACCCTTTTCCGGGCATGCTTTCCTCCTCATTGGTGTTTTTTTCTGTTTATAATACGTTCGCAAGTGTTCTTTCATGTATTTATATAGCCCTTTCTTTCTTCCTCCAGCAATTCCGCAATAGCGATGCTTTGAGGTCTGATATTTTTATTGTGTTACTCAATTGATTGGCCTTTGCAATTCGGGCTACTTTCCTTAGTTTATTATTTTTTTTCTCTCCTTTAGAGGTTTCTGGGCATTGTCCGCATTCCATGACTACTTGGTCCCTCATCAAGTCAAGGTAATAATTTCCTTTGACTTGGGGGGGCCCCCAATACAAATAATATTCTGGTATCTAAATACATGACTGTACTTTGATTGCGCTGCTGCAGAGTTTGGCAAATAAAATGTCACTTGTAACCTATGTATCGTTTGTTTCTCCTCTCCCTTGTATCTCCTCTTATTTTTTCTTCTTTTGACCTGGATACCTACCTTCTAATGAACATCAAGCAAATGTGGTATCGTTCTGAATTATATTCAACAATTTTTTTTAATGTGTGTCATTTGTCTCTGCCTGAATATGGCCTCCCCTTATTTGTTTGTTTATTGTTTGGTACAGCACAGTGACAAAGTACGCAAGTGCTACCTTAAAGACGTCAGTAAGCCCCAAAATTGTGCATTTCCTCTGCGCCCAAAATCTACTCCGCTTAGTCTCATTGCAAATGCATACGCATAGCCAAATGCGATTTTCAAAAGAAAGACTGCACTTTTCAAATAGAGCTCAAGACTCTCTCAGCTCACCTGTACCCTTCACCAGAAGATTCAGAGCCCTAGAAAATCAGGAGCTCCTCTAAAGCATCCAGGATGTCACAGTGTTCCTGCGACACCATGCATGTGGGGCAAAATAAAATATGGTGACCATGTGTGTGTGGGGCAAAATAAAAATAACTACTGTGTGAGTAACTACGTGGCCGCATGGTTGTAAAGCACCCAAGGTCACTGACCGGCTTGATTACACAAAAATTCGGACTTGCGCAATTGACTTGTCCAGAGATAGAAGCACTGTAGAGCGTCATTCCACATGGCACTGTGCAAGCTCCGCACCACAGGGTGCCGTGCCAATCAATTGAAAGACAAAAATTAAAAGTGATTAGCGAATCCCCTGAGCAATGGAAAGCCTGTCCAAAGCAAAACAAGCACTGGTAATACGAACAGTTTGGGCTTTTGTGCAGGCATGGAAACGTATTTGCCAGGCACTGCTGTAGAGGTATTAACTGGCTATCAGGTGCAAAAACGGTAGGATTACATTGGTATCTAATATCACGCCTGTATGCCTCCTAATTAACCCTATACTAAGCTGGTGACCACTGTGCGTGCTGTGTACAGTGTGTACCATTTTCTACACAAGCAACTCTTGGTCAGAAGCTTCCTTTATAGGGGGGGCAGAGCAGTTTCATGGGGTGGTGGCTGGCCCCCCTGGCCCCTCTGCTGGAGCCGGACCTGATTCCAAAGGGAACATCAGAAAACACTAGTTTTTCTGCACTTTTAAACAAATTGCTAGAGTCTAAATGAAGGTGGGAGAGTGGTCAAGCAGAGTCACATGGCTTTTGTTTAGTCTGAGGTTAGGGTCAGTGGATTGCAGGGGTTGTACCCCTATTTAGGTAGTAAGCAGAACATGGTAAGCTGATCTGCATTCATGTAAGCAACATACCTCATGGCAGTTTAAACTTTTCTAATTTACATTTTCAATGTTATCACATAGGATACAATAGGCAGCAACTCTATTATTGAAGATTCAAACTTTTTCATCAAAGGCTTCCACTAGATTATAGTTTTGCATTACGGATTCTCATAAATAAAGAAGGAACGCATATCAAAGCATTGCCATTCTGTTGTCCATAAATACATTCATACTCAGTTACGTGTCTTATAAATGTCTAGGGCATCTACAATATGAATATAGAGATTCGACTCACTTTCGATTATGTATTAGACATGACACCTTCAAGTTTAATTTAAATATTTTAGCTTCAAGTGTTGGTTTATATTGGTAATCAATTTTTTGCAAGATTCCAACTCATCCATCAAGCAATCACGCCTGCCAGACAAGGTCAAAAACAGTTTCAATTCTTCTCTGTAGACACTTAAGTGATCTGATTATATTTGAGTGGCTTATAATCATTGTCTTGTATAACTGTCTCACAGTTCAGATTCAATGAAGACGATATCTGACTCTTGCCACTGAAACAAAGGTACTTTAAAAAAATGTTTTGCAGATAAATGGAAATGTCACAGAAAATATTGCATGATTATGGTATGTGTCAAATAAGTGATTGCCTCCTTCGCCGAAAGTGAGTAATCGATTTTGCCAAATATGTTTTTCAGTATAAAAATTCAAAAATGTTCATTTAAATGATGGCAAAATGACCGGAGTGTGATTTCATAAACATGTATGCAGGATTCTAGTGTAAGTGATGTCACTGAGATTTCACCTCTGACACTGTGTCATGTGTGCGGCACAAGCAAAAAGCTGGATTGGTGGGACTGAGGTGTCGGTGCAGTATGCATCGCACACTGGATACCGTGTGCACACTTACCACACATTCCACAATTGCATCACCAGTGGTGGACTGAGAACCTAATGTGGCCCTGGAAATGTTTTTCAAAGTGGACCCAGATTACACTGTGGGAGCAAGCCCAAGCCTCAGTAAGCAGAGCTTGGGAAATCTCTGCCCAAGAAAGTTTGGAAAGTAGGTCCAAATAGTGTATTTTAAAGCCTATCTGTTCCTAAATAGGCATTAAAAAGTAGTTAATACTATCACAAAAATAAGATATGGCTCTTTGATTAAGATTGAGAAATAACATACGGGAAGATGGTAAAAAAATGTTTGTTTCAAGGGCATGCAGGGAATGATGAGAGATGGAATGAAAGGGATTTGGCATCTGTAAGAAGAAGTAGGGGGAGCAGAAAAGTAGGATAACCTCACAAAAAAAGCCCATGAGGTACAGGACACTGTGAAATCCCCAGAGTTACCTCTAGGACAGTCTGCCACTGGGTATCACATGTTGAGCAATGCAAATAGATGTGAGCAAGGAGAAAGGTTTAGCGTGACAGAGAAAACAATGGTGCTATAGTAGTGTGGAGAGACATGAAACTGTGAAGGAAAATTAGATGTGCATGCCCAGTAATGTGTCTGAAGGAGAAGGGGTTATTTATGCGGCTAAAGTTTCAGAATACACAGGTTTTACTAAAACTAGTGTGTGGCTTTGTGATGTACTCAAGGTGTGCTCAAGTGACCGTCGCTCCAAGCATGTTGTTTTTTGCCTGCATGTCTGTTTTATTTCTTCCACAAGACAAGCACCCAAATACTTTCTCTGAAAAAAACAATCATTGAGGACAAACGTTTCCAAGTTAAAGATAGACTGTGTGAATGATGAAAGTGCACGATCCAAAACCAAAATTCCAAAAGTTGTACAAACATTCAACAAATTCAACAAAATCAGCACCACAGGTCCTGTAACAGGTTGAAATGAGTCAAGTGTGGGTGAGCTGACTTGAAAATGTCTCGAGGTAGTGAACAGGTTTCTGTTCTGCTTCTGGGCTTCTGAGTGTCTCTGCAGTGACAAGGTGGGCCTTTGCTACAAAATGCCACACCTGGAAGGCTATCGGACACCTGCAGGGTTCCTTGTCCTCCAGTGTGCAGGATCCTGGTTCCTGAGCGCAGGCAGCAGAGAAGCCTCTGCTCGCAGCAGTTTCACCCCAAATGTACCCTTAAGGTTGGTAGGAAGAAGAGCTTTCCACTTCCGCTGAGACTTCTATCTTCACCTCAATGACAGATGACTTTGGAACTGACTGTATCCCCAACAGAGTTGCAGGGGAATCTTTCTTGCCTGGAAGTCCAAAGATGAAACAACTAAGGGGAGGGTTCCTCCCTTATGAAGTCAAAATGCAACAGCAGACTTGGTCAAAGCCAGCCTGTGTCTGTGGTCATATCCTGGCTGCTGTAACAAGTGTCATTTGCCAGCTGATTCCATACCCAGAGTGCCTTGTCTGCAGTAAGTGGGAAAAAAGGTAATAACCTTGGGGAGCCCTGGCAAAATCAAAACTGGCAGAACCCCTTTCAGGACTAAATCTCTCATGGTGGCGACCCTCTGTCTGGTGACTTCAAAAAGGACTCCAGAAATGATCAAACTGTTGTGAGGGGGCCTTTGTCATGTCAGAACTATCTTTGTAGCAGTGGTTGCCAGGGGATCTCTCAGGGAGCGTTCCAGTCTACTGGAGTAAGGTGTCATCCTTTTGCAGGGGATCAAAAGAGAATCTTCCTGGGCAGGGTACCCCAGGAGTGTTGTGGGCACACCCAGGCCGGACAGACAATACACCCCCAGCTCTGTTATGAATTCGTTCCCTCGCCAAACTGGCAATAATATGACATCCAATGGGGTGTGGCACTATTATTGTGTAATCTCAGCAGCCATTGTGTCATAACTCGGCTTGGTTTATATTTAGAGATGAATGTGCCACCAGGATGCTAGGGTACACACTTAAGAACTTTTAACCAGACTTGAAAATTATTTAAATGCTACCCGAGTCTGTTGGAATATCACGTTATAGCAGTGAACGTGGACCTTTTACCAATGCAGGGGAGCTGCTGAACAAATCTGTACACTGTCACAGCAAGGTGTATGGTTGCATTAGGCATTTAGTGTAAAGAGAAATGGTAACTGAAAACCCCAGTGGTAAAAATAATCCAAAAGGCCAAAAAAGCATGGCACCTCTTTCCAAGGGAAAACAAGTTGTGTTACATGCAAAAAGATCTCAGACATGCTTGTAAAATCGAACTGACACAGAGCTTGCCACTTCCCAAGAAGTTACAGGTTATACCGCAGTAACTGCAAAACCTGAATATGTAGGTTACAGTGTTATTCCACCACCCTCATTGGGTACCACCTATAGAACATGCTAATACCCCCTATAATCCCAGGATGGATTGGCCACATCTTGTATAAACCCATTCCCTTAGACCAGTGGTCCCCTACATCATCACTATTGAATCCAGGTACAGGATTGGTGGTTTAACCTAATTGACATATTAATGAATCGAGGTTGCATCGTGATGTGCACCCTTCTGATCCATAAACATTCAAATTGAACTGGTGAGGCTAACTCTTCTTTGATAAAACAATAGGCCTTTTCATTATACCAGATGCCGCAGGGCACACAAGTTGCACCCCTAACCTTGTACTGAATTAATGGTATCACCTCTGCTCCTCCTCTCTCAAATTCCGGAACATTCCAGACACGGCTGCCCCTTATCTCCGCCCACCCCAGTTGCCCATTAATGACGTGACTGGGGTACCACTCTTGAGTCTGAATTGCAGAGATGTAATTGTTTTCAACTCTATGTGTTATTGTAATTCAAATGTGACAACCTTTCTTGGGCAGGGCAGTACAGCTATAAATCTTCTTCTTGCCCTTTGGCATCACCAGCCCTTATCCCCTATTCTCATAAATTTGGCCTTCAAACTGAGCATCTCTTTCTGCTCTTCCCACAATGAACAATAAATGTTCGGTTCCCACCACGCTCAAGCCCTGTAGCTGCTTGCAATTAGTGTTTATCTGTGTACTGCGGGTGCCTCCGACTCGGCTTATCTCCTGGGGAATGGGGATTTTTTTTGTTTTTGGAGCTGAGCTAAACAGAGCAAAAGCTCCACACCAGGAACTGTGTTCTAGTCTGTCCCTGGCATAGTGGGCTTTAACATCCAATATGGCATCACTTCTGTCATGATAATACACTTACCTTGCTTCTACCACAGTGCCTATCTGACTCCATCTTCCACTTGTTTCAGCTCTTTTCACACACCTCACTACAAACCATAACTAAGGATACAACAACTAAACACAGGGCCTATAATACTGCTCTATCTATAACCTCTTCAACATTAATACATTTGTTGCGCTTTCTATGTTTCTATATGGGAGTATCTAATATGTGTCAAACCTAACTAGAACAATGCATGTGCCTTCTGCTATGAAAACCTCTGCCTGCTCCCACAGTAATACATGCTAATATGTTTTCCTCAACCTGAACCTTTTTGCCTGGATGGGATGCTGTACATGCATCCCAACATTAATATGGAGCATTATAATAGGGGCTGATTAGCAGACCACACTCAGAAACAGAATTGCCTATGTCCTTTTATTGCTAAAAATAAAAGAAATGCAGGCTATCCCACACATTTGGTGTTTTCTAAGGTTGCATATTTCAATTAATAGCACATTTAAACAGTTGCTGGAACGTTATAAGAGAACATCGTGTGCTTTCCAAAAACACCTGCAAGAATAAAGATTGAAAAATGGCACAAGGAATCAAATAGCATGCTGTTAACAATGAAGTGTGTGAGAAGCCTGACAGTTTCTCATGCGCTAGTGCCTGGGGATCTGTCATCCAGCTGGCCAGGACACAGCCACTGCTTTTGGATCCAGTTCCTAAGGGTGGACCAGTGCGGGAGGATCACCTGAGTGAGGGATCTTCGGGAAGTGGAAATGGGACACCAAATGGTGAGGCATGGTATCCCCTTCCCTGTAACACCTTTACCCCATCCTACCAAGTAGGATGCTAAGGAACTCACCCCCACGCCTCCTTTCCCAGCACAAACATTTCCACATGGACAGGCAATTTCTGACCATTACACACACCTGACTTCCCCCACACAGATAAAAGGTGAAGCACAGAGGCACACTCTATGCAAGGCAACGCACACGAGGAAGCACATTTCCAAGTTGGCAGTGTATTACAAGGTGAAAGATGACAAAGCCGAAGAGGATAGCAAGGAGGGATGGGCCTTTGGCCTTTTCAATGAAAGACTGTTACTTAGATGAACCTTCGAGAATAGAATATGTAAGACGAGGCTTAAGAATCCTGCACTGTGTGTCAGAGGTACAATGGACTCTCCCACATCGATAGTCAAGGCGGGGAGAATCGTTTGCTGCCGTGGTACTGTCCTTGGCTCCTACAACAAAGCAGTGCCAGTGAAGTCAACAAAGACATGTGAGTTGGGGAGACTGATACCAGGCCAGTCTGTATTGTAGCCAAGGTTGCAAGTGGTACAATTTTATATTGAAAACTGGAGAGAACAGTGTATGAAGCATATGTGGCAATTGACACGAACACAATTAAACAGCAGATGAGTGATTGAACTTTGAAGCGAAAATACAATACGGTAGACAGAGTGGTCCAGCACCACGTGGATGCTCATTCGAAAGTATCTGTTTGGTATCCAGCTGAAAGGTGCCAAATGTGAAAAGTGATCAAGAATTGTGAACTCAAAGTGATCCTGCAACAGGTCAAGCAAAACCCTGTTCACATTCGAATGTCTTTGATAGTTGATGAAAAAGCATTTCAAGTTGGTCCGAGACGGGCGGAGGGAGATCAGGTAAAGGTTTTTGATTCAAACAAGTTTGTGTAAAGGTACATTGGAAATTGGAAGCAGTCCGAGCCTGGCAGAGGGAGACTAATTGAACATTGTTTTAAAAGGGATCTGATCCTGACTGAGGGGCATCAGAGATCTGAGCCCGACTGAGGGGCATCGAAGATATCAGCCCGGCTGAGGGGGATATGCGGTGAACAGTGAGTCACCCGAGAAAGAATATCCTACGGGAAATTGAATGCATAAATAATTCATGAACATTGTGTTCAAAGGATCTGAGGCCAGATGAGGGGGATCCAAGGTGAATAGTGAATCGCCTAAGAAATTGAGTACTTGTGAAAATCTGAAAGAGGAAAATAACTTATTGTTTGTTTGTCACATCAGGCCCTCTGAATGAAGAGACTTTGAAAGGAAACAGGTCTTGGGCACGTAAGGCCCTGATGCTAATGATTGAACTGTATCCTTGTGCTAAAGAAGACAGAGACTGTGCTATGCTCGACTGTACCACCTTGTCCGGTGCTGGAAACATGGGGAAGGAAGGGCAATGGCCTGAGCATCTTGACATATCATTTTGGGAAAACTTCTTTCATTTTCGTAACATTGTTTCCCACACTATTTGTATTTTGAGGTAAGGATTGGCAATAGGTTTATTAGTATATGCCCTTTTATTTTGACAAGACACTACTAGGACTGCAGTATTTTTATTTCATGGTCGTAGCTTGCTCACATCTGTAGATTTAGGATTAGATAGGCGTTTTCCAAACCCTTTTTTAAGTTCAATAAACACAGTTGAACTCTGGTCACTTGTGTCTGTCTTACTGTTGATACCATGTCTTCCTTACAGGTGTCAAAGCTCCACTAGGGCTTTGCCTGCTGTTCTCCTGTCCCTACTGTAGTTATCATCAATAGCTTTGATGCTAACAGTTCCAATCAAGAGCTGTGTTCAGATCCCAATATGAAGGTAAAGAAAGGGGCGGAAAACTGATCCTGGGTTCAAAAGCCACTATCTAGCGGCCCCAAAAGGAAAGAACACTTATACACATTTTATTTTTATTTTTGTTTGTTTTTAACAAAAATAAGTCTCCTTCACTAGTGACTTTCAACATGCGATGATAAATCTGCATCATGAGCCACCAGCCAGGGAACAATCTTAGTGACGTAGATGATGTGGTGTTAGCGCCTAGATGCCATTGGACCTTAGTATGCGCTCTGTAAGTATTTCTACCATACCAGAGACATGTACTCACTGACCTCAGGTGGGTAGTGGTCAAGCCAGAGATTTCTACGTTCGTCAAGTCAGCGTACCAATACCTTTCTAGGTGTCAGGACAAACGGAATACCGAGATATGTATAAAGCTGCTCGCTTTGTGTCCCTTGAGCCCTCAGTCGGTTCTTCCCATGCACATGGCCTGCAAAGTGCACCCCTCCTTCTGAGGGTAAGTGCCTTTGTGAATGTGCCCAAAATCTTTATTTCTATAAAGATACCTTCTCGGTAGTTTGGTATTATGGGGTGATCGATGGTTTGCTGGTTGTTACGGCCCTCCCACTCTTCTTAAAATATATCCATATACAGGACATCTCTAGGATTTCCTCCATACCCCAGCTTGAAGAGGGAAGCCAGTTGATGATTGAGGAGTTTTCTCTATGTCAAACTGGGTTTATGGAATCAGTTCATTACAGTTTTTTCCGGTCTTCCACTAATTGTCTGCGGAGCTTCTGTTTTAGAGTTTTGTTAAATCTCTCAACAAAGTAATCAGTCTGTAGGTGATAACTGGAAGTACACAGGGTGCAAATCAACATCAGTTCCTTAATGTCTCCCATCAGTTGGGACATAAAGTTATTTTCTTGGTGTGTCAAGATCTTCGATGGGAACACCACCCAGGTAAAATATATCACAAGTACTTTCAAGATGGGCTTCAAGATGTTACTTCACATTGAAAAAGCCTCCAAATATTGGGTTGCATAGTTGTCAATAACCAGGATATATTTATTAGCAGATTGTTAGGGTTCAAATGGTCCAATTATGTTTATTCCGATTCAGTGAAAGCGTACCTTTGGGATCAGTAGGGGTTGAATGGCTGCCCTAGGTACATCTGCGAGGTCTACTAGCAGATGGAAAAACCGGCACAATATATATGAATTTGGCATATACCCCTGGCCAGTAGAATCAGCTAGTTAGGAATCTTTGATTCTTCACTAGACCCATTTTTCCAGACATTAGATTTGAATGTGCTAATTCCTGAATGCCTTGACACCAACAGTATGATGATTATTGATGCTTTCCTCTCTTGGATTCACACTGATTCTGTACAGGACAACTCCTTTCTTGATGAAATGCAGGGCCTTCAGAGTTCTGCTCTCAGCTTCCAAAATCGAATTCTTCCAGGTTTGGTACAAGAGGGGTCCATTCCCTTTCCTTTTGCAAATTTCACATAATCTCGACTCAGAAGATGTCTTGGGATGTTCTCTGTCTCTCTCATGTCTCAGGCATTTGTCTCATTACCACCTCTTCTAGGTCAGTCTTGTCCAACATCTCCAATTCTTCTAGATTTGCAATAAGGACTTTTTCACATATAAGCTGTGCCACAGGTTGCCCTTGCTTCAGGATAAAGGGACTCTTCCCTAGGTTCATGGGAGCAGTTTAACCTCTCCCCAGTAGTCATAGTCAATCACTCCCACTCCAACCTCCAGGGTATGTTTGAGGGCCAATCCTGACTTTGGAGCCGCTCTCCCATAGGTTTCCATCTTCCAGCCAGTCTGAAACATGGCCTGGGCCCTGATTGGGATTGTTGCCTCCTCATCTTAATAAAGGCCCATCCAGCATCTTCTGGGTGAGCCAGGTGGGCAAACTTTAAGTGAGATTTTAAAAACACTCCTCCTTCTCTCTCTACTGAAGAATAAACCAACCCCGTGATCAGATAAGCTTACATTGTCTGTTTCTCGCCCACGACCTACAGGAATTATATTCTAGTCGTCCTTCACACTGTTACGCCTGTCTCCACAAACCCTATAGCACCATTGCATTCTCCTTCACTACTAAACTTGTCTCCTTGCTTAAATATTTTTGTATTGCTTAACGTGTGATACCCAGTGGCAGACCTTCTGTCTCCTTGCCCCGCATGACTCCATTTCCTCTTCGCTCTCCTCTCTTGGCTGGCTCCCCTTTCACTCCCAACTTAAATTTAATTTTCTCTGTCTAGTCTTTAAATCTCTCCATGACCTTGCTCCCCCTTATCTCTCCTCTCTCATCTCTTTCAATAATCCCTCCCGCTCCTTCCGTTCAGCCGACCACTTCCTTCTCACCGCTCCCCCTTCCCCATGTGCCTCCTCCCATTTCGGCTCCTTTCAGCTCCTAGCCCCCCTCCACTGGAACTCCTTACCTCTCTCGATCTGCTCCACACCTACCTTTTCGTCCTTTCACACTTCCCTGAAATCTCTCCTTTTCCATTCCCCGCCTTGAAACCTTCCTCACCTCTCATCCTCTCCCCTTCCCTCCAATCCTCCCTATGATCCTTTCCTCCCTCCCTCTTGTCCCCCTTATCCCCCCTCGCTTCACCATTATATCCCTTCTGTTCCCTCCTTCCCTTCCTCTGCCCTCCCCTTCCCCCAACACTGATGAATTGCTCTGCTTACTGTTTTTATTGGTTTGATTCATTGTAAATTGCTTCTTTTGTAATTTTTTTATTTTTTATTTTTTAATTTATTTGTTACAGTTGGCGAACCAAATTTTCAAATATTAAATAACAATGCAGTGTATTCAACAAGTTGCATAAATTAATACAATGCATCCCAGGATGCACACAATCACAGTGCAAATTGCAATACTCCTCATAAAATGATAAAATACATTTCATTTGTTTTCCTTATTCTCACTTAGTCTCTTACATTCCTGGTAGTATTGTCCTTTTATTGCTAAAAATTGCACAATGGCAATCTGAACAGTTACTCTTGAGCTACAAAACAGCATGTTCCAAATTTGATCATAATCTACATGATTCTGTACAATAAGTTTCTTCCCAAAACATTTGGCCCTTGTTGCTTCTAATGCAGTGCACTCGATTAGCAGGTGCTGTAACGTTTCCCTCTGCTCCCTGAGTAAACAGAATCGGCAATAATTTTGCTCTCTTGGTATTAGTTGCCATCTACATAAGATATCTCTTTTTTCGTGCTGATTCAATCTAAATTTTAACATTTTTCGGCGATGTGAGTGCGATGGAGATTTTACCAAATAATCAGCTATCATACCATACTTTTTAAGGCCGAAAGTGCTAGAATTAAAATCCCTTAGTTTTGAACATAGTGCTAAATTGCCAACCCAGTCATATTCATAGATCTTTCTTTTTGCACGATCTGGGTTGGTTAATAGCAACTCAATTGTTACCGCGGCATCAGCTGCTGCATTTAGGGTATGGTGTTGCCACCTTCTTGATAAACCATCATTTGATGTGAGAATGTTTTGAGCTAAGATATTCAAGAAGGATGGTTTCACCAACCCTTCTAATAGTTTTCGCAACAGGGCACACTGTTTCCATAATACTTGGGAATGCAGAGAGGCTAAACCTAGTTTGAATCGCAGTAACGCCAAGGGTGTTCTGGGCGACAATGTTAAAACTGCTTTCCAGTATTTTGCTTCCCAAGCATCCCAAAAACAACGGTCTCGCGGAGCAAAGGCCTCGACCCCATACAGTAGGATCGGAACTACCTTCGACCTATAAAAGGTTATAACATGTTTTAATGTGAACTTCCCAAATTTTCTTAGTAGTATCTTTGACTGCTTGATCAACGGTTCTAATTTAGCTTTGATTTCACAGGTTTGGATTTTTAAAGTTTTTTGGTGTTCAATGTGGACTCCCAGATACTTATATCTTGGAATCACTGAAAGTTCACATTGAGGTAAAGACCAGCTCAAATTGTGTCTCTTTGAGTTTTTGTTGCAAATTAAGATTTGTGATTTGGCGGTGTTCACAATTAAATTGTTCGCAATCGTATACATTTCTAATTGATTCAGCATATTTTGTAACCCCCTAGGTGTCTGAGAGAGCAAGACTAAATCGTCTGCATATAATAAATAGGCTTTCTTTTGCTGAACAATGCGAGGGGCATCAGTAATGCAACTCGTCAAAGCCGGACCCAAATCTAGAATGAAGAAATTGAACAGAAATGACGCAAGGGCGCCGCCCTGCTTCACACATCTGTGTGTTGCAATCTAATTTGCAATTTAATTTGACTCGCATGGAGGTATCCATATGTAATTTCATCACCAAATTCACTAAAGATGGAGGACAATGATGTTGCTTAAGTTTGTCCACAAATAATGATCTGTCAATCGAGTCAAACGCTGACTTAAAATCAATGAAGCCTAAATACAATGGGCTACCACCATCCATTTGTTTTGATTGTATCATAGAAAGGGCCATGATATTGGGGATCGTTCACATACCTTTTGCAAATCCAGACTGGAGCGGATCTTTGAGTTGACTATCAGTCACCCACTTATTGAGCTCCTCCAGAATAAGCCTGCAAAATATTTTACTCGGGGCATCTAACACTGGTAATTTACGATCGCCTTTTTTATAAATTGGAATTGTGATTGCTTCAGTCCAAGACTTTGGTAGTGTTTGCGATTGATTAATGGCTGAAAATATTTTAAAGAGAATTGAACCCCAGATTTCTAAATGTTTTTTCGTTATAAAGTAAGATATACCATCAGGGCTCACCGCTCATGAGTTATTAGAGGACATGATTAATTGTTTAATCTCGACCAGATCTAATTGCAGATGAAACTTTAGGTCTCCCTGGGTTCATGCCAATGGTTGAGAATTAAGTGGTAGCGCATATAGCTGCTTTGTTATAATGTTCTATGTATTCTGTTGTATTAATGTAAAGCGCTTTGGATGAAAGCGCTATATAAACATAATAAATACAAATACAAATACAATACAGGGAAATCTGGGGATTTCCCGGTGGTCTGTACCCAGTTGTCCTCCTTCTGCGTGATTACCTTTACTCTCTCTCCCAGTCGCCCTTTCATTCCCTCTCTGCTTGTTTCCCACGTGCACCCGAAGCGAACCATTGTTTTTAAATCTTCCAGTAGGTTTTCTGAATATTAATGCGTGTATAATGTCTTTTTTGTAATATTTAACTACTTTGTAATGCCTACATAGGAACACATGGGCTTTAAAATAGACAATTTGGATCCATTTTCCAAACTTTCTTCGGCAGAGATTTTCCAAGCTCTGCTTACTGGGGTTACAATTAACCCTCCTCATTTCTGCAATCCTGATCTATGATCTACTTTGGACGGATCAGCCTGGGCCCCAGCTATTGGAAACTCTGTCCTTCTTCCTGCAAGTATCCCTTCGCCACTTGAACCTCCTTGCTTGTTAAATCTTTCCCCTCTTTCGCCAACTGCTTCACCCCATTCCATTTCCTTTCCACCGCAGGCTATGGCCTAAATACTGTGGGCGGGGGCACAAAAGACCAACTTCCAGACAAGCGTCTGCATTTTGAACCCGCAACGCTACATAAATAACTTGGTGGGGAAGCATAATTGTTCCCCTTCAATGCAGCAAAACCGTCTTATGTTTCGGGGACATGAAAAGGGGTGAAAATATCATTTAAAGGTGATGAGATGGTGGTACGTCGGTGTGCCCAGGCTTCGCCCTTTTGTGGGTAAATACATGCATACAGTATCTGTATGATCGACTTTTCAACACAATATGTCCCCATCCCCAAAAAGAGAGTGGAAGTGGATGGAAGAACATGTGAAAAATAATACATGTGGCGTGCCCGAAAAACTGCATGCGGAATTTCTGGAAATCCATATGCGTTACTGCCAACTCGTTGGAGTTTTCATGATGAGGTGGATTTCCACAGAGACCACATGGGGCGATGGTAATTACTGCATGCAGCATTTCTAGTCAAAATCCTCCAAGCTTATTATCGGGGCCCAAATGAGCAACTGAGCAATGATTGAATCACGCCTTCCTGTACCAAATGCCAGGCCACTCAGAGATAACCTTGTGATTTTCTTAAACTGCATTATTAGGGAAAGAAGGCATCATATTTATGTATACATTTAGGGATGTAAAAAAGCTACAGAAATGAAAAATAAATACACGATGCCAAATGTGTTAGGTGCAGTCCTAAGGTATTTTGGGGAGAATAGGAGCATCCATTGCACTACTTGATTCAGAGGCACTGACATCAGGAATTGGGAATGTGAGGAGTCAGGAGAAGATGTCTCCATTGGTTTGGAGCAAATAGCGCTATTTGACAAGAGTAAATGGTGTGGAAGGCAGTTATCTGTTTGATTTGGCAACTGTGATTGATACCGGTAGAGATGGGTCACAGATGCTTTATTTTCTGACGTCTTTTAGTCTACCCAGAGCGTGGCGAGGCAGGGTTGGGGGTTTGGTCACCCCCATAAACACTTGCCTTTCAGCCCTTCAGAAGATGAATCATGAACGCCAGGACAAGAACCACATTTCTTACAATGTTGTCAGCAAAGCACAAAATGTGCACACCTTTTAAACCATCAAAAAACGTGCATCAATATTTCCTGTACAGCGCAAGATTGACATGGGATTTCAGAGCACTCCTGGTCAGACCCTCAAGTGGTCTTGTGGAGAAGTGTTTCGACCACGGTTCAAATCCTGCCCTGACACGAACACATTGCAACATTTGGAAAAAAAATGTAAACTGCACACAGGAGCTCGCATGGATCCCCCAGGATTGGGGAGCCCAATTCCAGATACAGGGAGACATTTTTTGCCGAATCACAGATCTGGGAAGATCTGGCCCAATGACAGCACTGTCACCCTTCAGAGGCCAAAGTGCCACACGAAGTTGACAGTTAAAGTTGTAGTTAAACTTAAGTATTACGCATACATCTTGTAAAATAAATGATCTGGTAAACTGGGAGGTGCTACGTTATATAATGTTGTCCATGCATGCACCTCGAAAACATTAAGACATTCAGGCAAAACCATTGTTCAACACACATTAAGCATTGCATTGCATTGTAGCCAAAAGCAAAATAAAACTCATTGGCTTTTTTGACATGTACACCTGCAAGGCGATGCGTGTGTTGTGGGGAAATCCGTATCCACGGCACACGCATTGAATTGGACGTACAAATGAAATGCACCTGAATATTGGAACAACGTGAGCATTGCACCCTGGGGCAAACTCCAGAGAATGAAGGTGGTGGTCATTTTCTTTCAAAATAACATTTCCATTATACACCGGTGCATGTGCCATGCCAACTTTGAGGTCTGATTGCCTGCATAGGGATGACAGGCCAATTTACAAATTCACGAAGTGATCTCCATTGAATAACATTCCCAAAGGAAGCATGCATGACATGCAATGGATGGACTGCAGGCATAGTATTCTGTGCAAATTAGGGGGAAGTGCAGAGTTGTCCAATGTGTAGGCATTGAAATACTCAACATTAGTTTCAGAGCCTTTGTGAATAAGGATTCCTGTTGCCCTTCCTAATTGCTGTTTTCTCTTTTTTCATGTGTGCTCTACCATCTTGAAGCATCTCTTGTGCTGGATGGAATTGCCAATAAAAATCTCAGACCAAATAATCGGGCAGACTCAAAGAATATGGCAAAGTACTAATTTATTCTCAATTTAACAAAGCAGGGTAAACTAGCAGAATTCAGACTGATGCTTGCACACTCACACACAAACTTGAATACACAGAGGTTTTATACCCCAATATGTGTCATCTATGATGTCATGCTATGTGGCAAACTGTAAAACCTATTGATGGGAGGGATTGGTTAGGAACACATATCTACTTATGGAATACATAGGGGTTAGTACTTCATTGGCTGTCTCTTATCTGTAAGGCATGCCATGAAGTATCTCTAAATATGTATAATATTGATTATAGCAGACAAAAGGACAGCAGATTGGTCTATGCAACATTGTATAGCAGGTTGCCCCATAGACCCACTGATTCGTTGGCATTCCCACCCAACCTTGGACTTTTGGCTCAGCTGGCAGCATGTAAGCAAAACGAAACCCAGGTGCTTGAGTCACGTCAGATTACTCCCCACTTTCCCAATTAGTCCATCATCTCTCATCAGTTTGCCCACCAGCCAAGGTTTCATCTCTGTAGCTGACCTTGTAGCTTGCTCTAAATTCTGGGACATGAAAAGGAGTGTAAGCACATCACTATATTCATCAACAGCTTAATGAATAGCCCTTGTTTTCGATTTCTGAGTCACGTGTGAGGAGACTGCAAATTTGTCAATTGTGACCTCTTATTTACTGCTATTTGATTCAATTATGCTCGGTATCACTGCTCCTCTTGGCCGCTAGAGACTTGCTCACTCTATCTTGTTGGAGCCTTAGCCATTGCAATTTCCAATACTTGACTCTTGCAAATGTTTTCTTCTTCTTTAATCTAAGAGAAGAAAGTCTCACATTCATGACTTATCCATCCGCCTCTATTTGTGCTTTGCAGCTATTCCTTGAAATAGCATTCGCCAACACAGACTCCTCTTCGTTCTGCACACAAAGCTAATTATTTAACTTCTACTGACTCTTCACCCCTGGTCTGTTTCTGAGGTAGTTGGATTGAATCTTTAAAAAACCTGAGCCAATTTTCCGATCATAGCCATCCTTGCCACTTTATTTTTTCCTCTATAGAAAGCTTCTATGTGTCTCATCTATCTTGCATTACTGTGTTTTTACACTTATTGATCAGTAATTCACTTCATATTCTTTTGCATATGATTACTTTATCATTTCATAAATGTTTCTCTTGTCACTTCAGTGACATCGTCACTCTGAAGTATTTTCATATTGTGTTTCAGTATTTCCTTGTATGTCTTCTTCATGACATCACTCTGCCCTTGTCAGATTTCACTCAGCATTATATGATGTCCAATGGTGCGTGCTGGCATCCGTCCACACAATATCCTTCTACTCCCTCAATACCAGGATACATTAAATATGGTTGCCTGAGTGAGCTGAAACCTCCCAGCATTTTATCCCAAAAGAACTAATCTTTTGTATCTCCAACAACAAACATCCTCCTCAATACCAAAGTTATACTACAAGGAATGGCAGAAATGTTGCCTTGTCTACACCTTCTTTCTCTAACAAGGTTAAAACCTACAATCCCTCTTTTGAAAATACTAAGGGAATTAAATATACCCTTAATACTGTAAAAGAGGTAGAAAAACTTAACTTCAAAAAAGTGAAATACATATCCCAGAATCCCATAGGGACTGAGATGAAGAAGAGGGATGAAGAGGCATGTAGAAGTAAAGGAGAGGTAAACAGTTCTAGTAGTCTTTGCCAGAGTCAGGCAATTAACAATAAAGGCCTACACCTGTAGTCAATTGCCCCACCTAAGAAGCATAAAAGTCTGCAGCAGGAGGGGGAAGTAGAATGGAGCTGGAGCAGGAGTTGGAAGGCTGGCTGCAGTAGCAGAAGAAGAAGAGTACGAAGCTGGCAGTTCATGAGGAAGTGTGTTCACTAAAGGGACGCCGGGGCAAGATTTCACCTGCAAGTACTGAGAAAACACTGCTTAATCATGGCTGCACTGAGAGAGATGTTTTGAGGGTGAAAGCCTTCCCAGGCGCACCTTGTGGCTGTGACTGCAGAGCTGTGACCGCTGTGCTGCAACGCGAGGCCCGTATGCAGACGCAAGCCGAGGGACAGAGGAGTGAAGGAGACACCCCGTGGTTATGGCTGGACCGAAGACACTTATGCTGCCGAGGGGTGTGGCTCCCAAGAGTGCCTAAAGAATTAGCAGAAGTAAAAGAAGTCAGAAAGTGGAAGCAGCCTGCAACCACAGTGTTCCTGGAGGCAGTGAGTGAAGCTCTGTGTGCAGGTTCACTTTGAAACCCTTGCGGGTAACTGTTACCAGCTCTATAATAACTTGCGTAAGAGTCAGAGAGAGTAAAACTTGTTTATAGCTTTGAAGAGTCCTGCTAACAATGAAAATGTATCATGTGCACTTTTAATCCTATACATAATACTTGCAGATATAAAAGAAATATTTCATTTTTCATTGTGGAACTGTTTTAACGTTACCGGAGTGGTCACGTGTCTCCAATTAAGAATGTTTTTCGAATCAAACCTAAAGCTGACTTTCACAAATTGTTACAAGGTATATTCCATCAAAGAGTGTTTGTGTGTGAACAATTGTGATACATGACCGGAGCCAGAGAATAACTCTGTGTTAATATGATATGATATGATATGGCATTTGTAACGTTCCTGTACACAAGTGTTTCAAGGCGTGACGAGGCAAGGATGGGGGAACAGAGGAAGGACAGAGACAACGATCTTAGTAGGCCAAGTGATATTGAGATCGCACAAGTGCAGTGTAGGGGTGAGGAGAAAGGTGCCAGGGGAAAGGGGAGGGGGCAGTGCTATAAATGGGATCAAAACAATAACAAGTACGGACTGCAGGTGGCAGGTGCAAGGGTAAGTGCAGACAGCAGGTGTCCAAAAGTGCAGGTAGCGAGGACTGTAGGGTGACAGATAAAGACCCAAGTGCAAGGGTTTTCAGGAGGCAGTGCGGGCGTGCAACGGGGCGAGCAGGGACCTGGGCCCAAAATCAGAGGGTAGCTAGGTGACCAGTGCAGTATCAGACAGGAAATCAGCAGGGGAGAGGAAGAGAGAAGGCAGGAGCAAAGAGGAAGGTCTTGAGGTGCTTCCGGAATCGGAGATGGTCCTCATCATGTTTCATAGAGGCACAGAGACTGTACCAGAGGGAGGCCCCAGCCGAAGAAAAAGATCTACCACCAACTCGTTGCTTGGAGAAACAACTGATTTTGAGGGAGTTGGAGGTGGAGGAGCGAAGAGCTCGAGTAGGATGGGATTTACGAAGAGAGAGTTGCAGGTATTAAGGATCCAGGTGCCACAAGGCCTTGTTTATAATGCAGAGTGGCTTGAACTTAATCCTTGCAGCCACTGGGAGCCAATGCAGAGATTTCAGTGCTGAAGAGATACAATGCCTGGGCTTGAGGCCAAGGACAAGTCTTGCAGTCATGTTCTGGATAAGTTGCAGAGGGCGGAGAGTACAAGCAGGCAGATTTAGAAAGAGGATGTTGCAATAGTCCAGCCTAATAAAGGGGAATACAATTCTTTATGGGTCTTCCAAGTTAAAGATCACCCTTAAAGAGTGGTCGGGTTTACCTAAATCTGTTTCTATTGTGAAGATTAATCCTTGTAACATCCAGAACAAGTATTATATAAATGTAGAAGTTACTGAACTGAGATGAAGAGCAAGCATTTCCAAAGCCAGTAGGTGAATCCTCTCTATAGTGAAACCAGCCCTGTTGAGATCTATTCACCCGCATTTGGAGGTTGTTAAAGTTATTGACGGTTCAGTGTCCTCTGACACAAGTGTGACATTGGTATCCAAGGCTGAAAATGTGGCAATACAGTTTCAGGGTAGCTACTGAAATCTTGAAGGTGTGAATGAATGTGGGAAAGGTAGCTGAGAGCTTGTAAGAAGAATAAGTGAACAATCTGTAATGCTGAGACTGGTGAAGTTGACAGAGGAGCAGTCTGGAATCAGACGCAGGTTATATTGGTGGCACGAAGACAGACAAAAGAGGCAAAGCAGCCGTATTTTTCATATAGCCTAGGAATGAACAGTGCTTTGCCTACCTGAGTAGGTCAAAGAGTCTTGTCTTTAAAACACCTTTACAATTCTAAAGTATCAAGTTGGAGTAGACCGAACTGTGGTTGTGTATAATTCTGTCAGTGCATCTTACACCAAAGCTGGTAGAAGTAGTGGCATACTGTGGTACAAAGGAGCCTGTTCCCACAGTAACCATAGTAGAAGGGGGTTATTAAGAGGAAAGCAACACACTAAGAAGAAGCATCCTGACATTTATACCAAAGACAGTGCATAGGTAAGAAATACAACAGGAGGTTGTTGGAACAGAAGTTGCTTCTTTATTCTTTGAACTGTGGCAAACCAATCCTGGAAGGATGTTATCCAGGGTCACCATTGGTGCTGTTTTTTTGGGCTGGAATTGGAGGGGAACCTTTCAAAAGAAAGCTGAAGAACTGTTACCAGTGGATTTTTGTTTGGTGAAGTTTTATTTCATTTGTAACTTACAAGAACTGGTCCAAGATTTTGCTTTTCTTTTTGAACATTCTAGAAAAATTTACTTTGATCAATCCTGGGGAAGGCATCTACCCAGGACAGAGGAAGGTCATCATAATAACTGGTTGTTGGGTATTCTCTTATTTATATTGTTCATGGTGTACCTCAAATATTTTTGTTGTTTAGTGTGAGGGCCAGTTTTGTTGATGGCAGGAGTAAATTCTATTAGACCTTAGACTAGGTAGGGAATTCCCCTTTAAAAATGTTAATTTGGATAAAAACACAAGCAGTTGTCGGCCTCGCATTACTGACCCCTCCCAGTTACCCTTTAACCTAACTCTCATCTGCCTGCTAGCTAACATTTCTCCCTCGCCGCTAACCTGACTTCGTCCCTCACATCCTCTGCCTCCACTCTAGCACTTCACCCATCATTGTCACATCCCGAGCACAGCTTGCCACATCGCCTACCTGCACTTAAGGATATCCAATGTGCATTGTCCTTAATGTTTGTCTACTTATGCATTGTCCCTGGTGACTGTTCCATTTATTCCCCTCCACAACCTGACCAGAATGTCCTTCAAACTCACCCCATTGTAAGAAACTCACTGCTTCACATCAAATCTGATGTTGTATCCATTGTATGTTCTTTTGTGATCAAAATAGCATTATTATTAATAGAATATATGAATACATTAAATAAATAACTACTAAACATGTGTCTGTCAGGGATGCTCTTCCTTCTTATTTGTCAATAATCAGCAGACCTAGTTCTTTTCCTGGAACCTAATCCTATGCCAGGGCAGGGAAGGGGCTCATTCTCCCAACCCTGTGAAGTGTGGTCACATTAATCACGATTCCAATGTGCCTTACATGGAGTCAGGAACAGAAAGGGAAAGCCTTTTGCAGTGCTGATGTGTAGGCAAAATAAAAGCAACATTTGGGGAATCTGCGGTAATGTGACCATAACATGGTCAGTGTATAACGGTAATAAAAGTGGCATGGGGCATTCCTCAGAGCAGGATTAACTGATCTGCAGCACGATTATTGGGTAAGGTTGAAGTGGCATGAGCAAGTGGCATGAAGCAGTGTTATGGAGCGTTTTGGGTGAAATGCTCGTAAATAAAAAGCTCGATGCGCTGTTATGCCGCATTCGGCTTGGTAGAAATAATTCTAGCCCATAATGCCGAACATGCGGTGCGGGGGTTGCCCTGCTCCCCTAGTTTGGCTTTAGGGGCTACAAGGGTTGCAGAGGTGTCCCCTGCATACATTAGATGCACAGCGGGGCACAAATCGAGAAATTCCGAAACACTTGAGTGACAAAATGCGAGCAAGTCGGAGCCGCTATTTTGTAACTCAAGCTTTTCGGAGTACGATCTTCCAACATAAATCCTGATGGAGGCATCATGACAGTGGCAAAGGGCAGTGCTCCGTGGGATAAAGTGAAAATGGCATGGTTACATTCTGAGCAATGTGAAAGTGGCAACTGACAGCCATCTGGGCATAATGTAAAGAGACATGTGGCAAACAATAGGGCAATGTGTAAGTACCATGAAGACTATTTCTGTGGGCAAAGTATCATGGAATGCAGTTAAGTTCTCAGAAAATCTGAAATAGCCATAGGGCAACATGACACTGGTATCTTCATTTCCTGTGCCTTTTCTTTTAAGGTCATTTCCTGGGGGGCAAGTTAAAAACTATCATGCAGATGTATTTATCTAGGTAAACATTAGCATGGCACTGTTGAAATTGGCATAAAAGCTATCTAGAGTCATAACTAATTTTTCAAAGCAATATGGAAGCTAGATCAGCAAGGGGTTTGTCTGTGGCAACACTGCCATGGCACTATTGAAAAAGCAGGACTCTCACATTTCCCTTTTCCATGCATGAGAAAGCCATCCAGTGCCATTTTCTTTCTTGCCATTCTGGGACTTGGAGTTTTGCCTTTTGCATTTTAAAGGTAGGACTACATATCCCAGAATTCCAGATGAAACAGAACTGGACGCCTTTCTCTCTTATGGAACAGAGAAACCTGAGAGCTCTGTAAATGTACATTTTCTGGAAGCAATATGAAAATGACATGGTCGTTTTTTGGGGCCACTGTGGAAGTTCTCATAAATATGTGCTTAGCCACTGTAAAATTGGCATGAAACTGTTGAAATAGGCATAGCGAAGTTCTAGCGGCATGGCCATTTTCTAGTAGCAACATGGAAACTAGCTCAGCAATGGGCCTGTATAGGCGACACTGGCATGAGACTATTATAAATTATATAAATAATATGTAACTATTCCAGGAATTGTATGAACATGTATTGTCCTTTTCTGGGGCTGTTATAGAAAATAGCTAAGTATGTGCTTGCCTGGCACAGGACTGATAAGCCAGCCTTTTGTTGTGGAATAGGGGGGCCTGTGGAAACTTGCATGACTACATGACAACATGCTTAATGGGGACAATAATGGCATGGAATCTTTGAAATTGGTACAGTATTTTTTGAAGGCATTTTATTTGTCTAGCTGGAATGTGAACACAGGTATTACAATTTGCTTCACTGCTTGAAAACTATCATAGCAATGTTGCAACTTGCAACGTCACTGCTCTGGAGTTATGTTTATGTTTATTAAATTTATATAGCGCTTTAACCCAAAGCGCTTTACAATACAACAACAGGTATAATGGATGGAGAAGCATATAAATAATCATGATACAAACCAGTGTAACAGTACGTAGAACAGTTTCCTTAGATGCAAGAGGCGAGGGAAGAGTAAGGGGTAAGGGGGTGGAGGTAGTCAGGGAGGGGGATTACATTCAGTTGTCTGATTTAAGTTCCACGGTATGAGAAAAAATGGGGGAAGTGGGACGTAAGAAAGAGATAGGGGGGAATGTGGAGATGGGAGGAGAGAGAAGGAGGAGGTCAAGTGGGGGAGTGGAGAAGGAGGGCTTTCAAGGCAGAGCGGAAGGAGGAGTAGGTGCGGATGGAACGGATGGAGAGAGGTAAGGAGTTCCAGTGTAGGGGAGCCAAGAGCTGAAAGAAACAGAAGCGAGAAGAGGCATATGGTGAAGGGGGAACAGTGAGAAGGAAAAGATTGGTGGAGCGGAGAGAGCGGGAAGGAGTGTAGAATGAAAGGAGAGTGGGGAGGTAGGGAGGGGCAAGGTCATGGAGAGATTTGAAAGCCAGACAGAGGAATTGAAACTTAAGTTGGGAGAGGAAGGGAAGCCAGCCAAGGAGGGAGAGTGAGGGGAAAATAGAGTTGCGAGGACCTAGGAGACAGAGAGTACGGATAGAGTAGTGGTAGATGGATTTGAGGGGGGTCAGATGAGAGACAGGGGGACCAAAGAGGAGAGAAAAGCAATAAAAGAGACGGGAGACGATGAGAGAGGAGATTAAGAGTTTAGAAGCGTGGAAGGTGTGGGAGGATCAGATTTTATGAATGTTGTAAAGGTGATGTCGGCAGGCGCGGGAGTTGAGAGAAATGTGGAAGGAGAAGGAAAGAGAGGATTCGAAGTTATAAGCTTAAGTTATGCTACTTATCTGTGCAAAACATTGCATCTAACATGAAAATGTCCTTAATAGGGTCTGGTATGGTACTGTTAAAATTGGCAAGACAATTTTATGAAGGCAATATGAAACGATAATGGTCACATTTGAAGTTGCTTTACAATGTGCTTACATGGTTCAACACTGGTATGTCACTGTTGAAATTGGCCTGATATTTCTTTGAAGGTAATTTGAAACTAGTCCGCAGTAGCACCTTGAGCGTTCCAAGTGCCAACTTAGATTACCAATAAACGATCTCAAGCCCAAATAACTGGGCAGACTCAAAGAAAATGGCAAAATACTACTTTATGATCAGCTCCATAAAGTAGGGAATCCTGGTGAACAAACAGATTATAGCTCACACACTCTTGAAGCATTTCAATTACACAAAAAGCTTTATACCTCAATGTATGTCAGCTATGACATCATCCTGCGTGGCAAACAGTAAACAGAGGGATTGGTTAAGGGAACATATATACCTATAGTTTATGTAGGTGTTAGTAACATCATTGTTTGCCCCTATCAAGTAAGCACGCCTTATAATACCCCTAACTACGCATAAAACAGATAATAGCGGAATAACAGCAGCGGGTTGGCTTCTGCAACAATGTATAGTCCATCATCACATTGCCCATCCGGACTGGCTGCTATTTTCTCCCAAACTTGGACATTCGGCTCTTTAGCAGCACGTAAGCAAAACAAAACCCAGTTGCCGGGAACAAAGTCAGACAACTGCCCACTTGGCCAATTAGACTACCATCTCTCATCAGTTAGGCTCTAAGCCAAGGCTTCTTCTTTGTAGTTGGCCTTGCTGACTGTTCTCTTCCTCAGAAAATTTAAAGGGAGTGAAGGTACATTACTATCTTCGTCTGGAGCTTTCTAAATAGGTCTTGTTTCCTGGTCTTGCACCACACTTAAGGAGACAACCATTTTGTCCATTCTGACCTTCTATTTAGTGCTATTTAATTCAATTATATTGGGTGGTATTACTCCTCTTGACCTCTGGAGACTCGGTTGCTCCATCTTGCATATGGTTTCTGCATCTTTGATTGTTCAATTCTTTGCACTTGCAAATGTTCACTCCTTTACTTAATCCAAGAGAAATATGTTGTGCGTATGCAGCTTATCCTTTTCAACTCCTTTCGTGACTTTCATGCCTTTCAGTTGCTTCTTGCTGTGCCATCTTTGAGCCATGCAAATGTGTGTTGTTCTTTCACAGAGCTATATTCCAGCACCTGTCTGCTCTTCAGCCTTGGTCTCTCTCCTTCAGGCTTCTTGCTTACTATTTATACAGAGTCGACGTCCATTTTTTCATCATAGCTGCTTTACCCATGTTACATTTTCTACTGCGGCAAACGTCTACATATCTCATCTACCTTGCATTCTGCATATAATGATCTACTGCATATTTTCACTCTTATCTTCTTAGTGTTTATGGTTTCTTCGTATTGACACATATGTTCACTTTGTTACTTTTCAACACACGGGATGTGAGGCGCACACCCATTGAGTAGACACACACAAGATGGCCTGTGGCCTGGCAAAGGCATCCATAATGTAAACATAGCCTTTCAGCTTCAGAAGCCCGCAAGGTCTCTACATCCTGCACGCAACAACGCTACACGCGTCCCGGTGACAGGTAAGTTTATCTAATCTAATGCACTGCATTTGAAAATGACACGCACAGATTGCATTGTCCATCACTACAGACTATATATTAATACCCAACTTCTTACCTGTAGTGAAAAAGGACCCCATCAAGATGGTCATTTACATGATATCCGAGTTCCAGGTAACACATACTTCTATTATCACTCCATTGTGATTGACTGAATGACTTGACAATAAGGAGTGTCCCTCACTGATGTTTAAACAACATGTGTTATTCCTCATGTAGATTTAATGATTTAAGAAGCAACCAGGTAACCCACCATACATTTACTTTTGGCATACTAAGTCCATGTACCGTAGCAATTAAAATTAATATAGGTGCTGATCTCCCCTGTTTTTTAAATTTTTGCCTTTATTGCCACCTTTTTTGACCAAACATAAAAAACAATATTTTGAAATGTAATTTTGCACACTTATTAACAATGTTTCCTTAAAAACGGACTTTTGGTGACCACTGTTTGAATTTTGTTTATTGCACTGTTTTTTTTTACTGTTGGCTATGTTAATTTTATTCAAGATACATATCGCTTAGCCTGAACTTCTTCCGAAATGTATTGGCTCACACTGCTTAGACAATTATCTGGAAACATCTGGAAACTATCTTTATCCCAGCGATGCATAGCTATTTTTAAGAGTTTCTTGAAGAGTGTGCAAAAAGCTAATAGAATATGTGCAGCTTATTTTAAGAGCATTACGTGACCATACTATGAACTGGGAAGCTTTCCTTGTTCCTTTCTTTGCACTTTGTTACTTCAGTCACATCTTCATTCTTTAAGTATCTGCATATTGTTTCAGTGTGTCCTTGTGTCTTCTCTTCATGACATCACTTTACACTTGTCAGACTCTTAATGACACACAGTAAGTGTCATGAGTAAAGCTTTATCTTAAACAGGCAAACATTCCTGACTGAGTATGACTAGGGCTAAGTGAGTTGCATGAGGATAATTTAGGAAAAAATATGGGACAATCTTATTTTAGTTAATACGAAATCCTACCCAGTAGACTAATAGTGTAATGGTACTCAAGAACAGTTCAGAGAACAATAGCAATTTCTAAAGTATTAAAATAAATATGGATTTTAGGGGTCTAACCTGAAATAAACAAGTATTTTGTTAAAAACATAATTATTCTAGTCAAGGAATTGAGAAAGGTTTCTTACCCCTTATCCTAAAGATTGAGGTAGATAACCGATGAAAGGTTGTTCAAAGTGGATTCCCGTCTGTGTTCACCTCTAAGATAATGACAGCTACGTGTTTCTAAAAGGTAATTGAAATTGTTTAGAGGATACTATTCTAAGGTAAAGAGAGGTGGTAATTCCTCATGGAATTAAGTCTCAATCTAAAGGGGGTACACTCTTACCTGATTCATGTGTAAATACAAAGAAGAATTACTTCTAGTCACAACTGCCTGTATACCCTCTGAAAACTGTGCTGAAAAATATACCATTTTGTCCCACTATTATTACACTGTTTTAAATGTCCTGGGCTGTGATAATTAAGGTGCCCTTTTTTCTGTTTTACACAGAAATACAAACAGAAACCACCCCTTTTCCATTTAGGGCCTGATTCACAGAAGCATTTTATAATGGCACAATCCCATAGGAAAACGTTCTGTGAATCAGGCCCTTAGTATTATTCGTAAACAACAGAAACATTTGTTCTTGAGGTTTTCTATCATGCCTTACAAGCCAATGGTTGTGCAAAGTAACGCAACTGTGCGAATTCAAAATGAATTTATTTCACTTCCAATTTGTTTAAATGGCTGCAGAGACAGGTCAGCAATAGTTGTTTTTTGAAGGTGAACATGGATTTTGGCTTAACGTGAAAGAACCCAGATATGTCAGCATCCGATTACAGGCATCCCAACACTACATTTGTTTAAAAATTCTGATAGATGTAGAAAAATATTATTTTACACTTATCTACAAATAAATGACCAAAAAAGTGGACACAGAAGAAAACGATGAAAAAAAATAAGAACATAAAACTGGAAACCTTAGTGGTAATCCATAAAACCAATTTACCGTGTTGGCGACACTGCACTTGAAATTTGACCAGCCACCACTGATCAAAGCTTTGCTTTTATTTACAATATATAAGCCCTGTGAGTATCTCTACCAAGTATGTTCATTGCAAGTCATGTGCCCCAATACATTTAATATTTTATAAATATCGCCTGTAATAACGGTACTAAGTGAAAACATAGTTTTCACTTGACCCGGAAACTAAAAAGATTGATTTAGAACAGGGGTCTCCAACCTTTACTTTAGCTAGAGCTACTTGTAGTGGAGGCCAACAGTGGAGAGCTACTAGCGGGCGATATCGGGGTGTGGATATTTATAAACCTTGGAATTTTTACCAATATTTTTTTGGCTCGATTATTTCCTCTCTATAAACAGATGGAATAACATATGCCTTCACGAATATATTAAGAACTTCAAAAACCGCTTTGTTGCATTATTTATTTATTAGTAGCTGTCTCAAAAAGACAGATATTTGTTGGAGTACCACACAAATATCCTGTAATTTTTGTGCCCCTTCCTTTGCGTTTTATGCAGGCTTTCTACATGCTAGGCACACTATTGTTTTCCAAATGTGCATTTCACACTTACATAAAAAAAACAAAAGTAATTTCCAAATTGAAAAATGTTGCATGCGTTCACCAGTTTTCTTTGAAATGTTTTTTTTTGTCAGACACCACACATACTCTGTTATTTGCCAGTAAGATAGCTCAGCGGGTTGAGCGCTCGCTGCTGCGATCTGAGCATGATCTGCAGGTCGCAGGTTAAAATCCCAGCAAGGCCAACTCAGCCTTTCATCCTTCTGAGGTCGATGACATGAGTACCAATTTCAGTTGGGTGATATTGCATGTAAATATGTGCTCTGTAAAGCGTTTTGGATTAAGGCGCTATACAAATAACACATCATTATCATTATTTGTGTGCCCCTCTGTGTTTTAGCACAAGTTATATTTATAAAGATGTTATATGCTTGTCAAACTGGTTAATCACAAATAAATGATTCTGTTATGCTGACAGCAGTTTTTAGGAAATTAAACTGTGGGTTCATGGGTGCCAACTTTTGATTTTCACAGGGGCAGACATATCCCCACCTCAGCCCTGAATATAAGCAAGCAACCAGCCCAACCCATACCCTGGCCAAACACATTGCATAGCACTTGTTTTATAATACATTGCAAAAAGTCATACGATTAACAACCTGTAGTTCTGAATATATAACATCTCAGCATCGATCTTTCAACCTGCTGAACTACCCTGGTAGGCTTCTACTGTACAGCGTGTCTATGGATTGCTTAATGTACTAAATGTGGGTGTACTTGTGTCATGGAAGTGATTTAAAGTGGAAATGTACGGTGTGGAATTTGGAAAGAAACCACCTGAAAGAAATTGCACCATTTTTTAAATATTATTTTGAACATTTCCAGGCAAGCGGCAGTGCTACTGTGATATTTTCATTGCGTGGTCACAATGATCCTGATCCTGCCCCAGCCCCTCCAACATCTCTGGCAAACAAGAGCAGCTTGCTTAAGAAAGACTGTCGTGGGGGGGCACAAGGCCAACTGTGGTACTACAGGCGGCCTGCAGAAGCATAACGTGATACAGACTTTTGTCAGTGGATTTATAAGCACTTCCAAGTGGCACAGTTGCCAAGCTCTCTGCCTGCAATTGGTCTGACTAGAGTTCGGATCCTGAACACGGAACATGGGTGCAAAAAGCACCATTAAATAATATAATTTAGGATAAATGTTTATTTTTCAGTATCTTCAGCGAGGGCGACTGAAAAGGCTCAGGCGAGCTACTAGTCGCCCGCGATCGACTGTTTGGCGACCTCTGATTTAGAATGACTGCTCTGTGTCTAAAAAAGGCCCAAAAAAGCAGTGTTTTTTGTGTTCGGTCTTTAAAATGCAGTGAATATCACATAGAGCAGTAATAACACTGTTTTTTTAAACGTACCATACACAGAGCTAAGCACACACATACACGGCACACACCTGTTTGTGCCTAAAGCCTCTAGAATATTTATTTTTACAAAAACTCCAAGCCTTTTGCCTTTGGCAATGCTTGTTCACAAAATCCCAGACATTACTAAAAATAAAGAAACGGAAATGACCTTTCTAAGTATTATGAATCTAAGCGGACCCATCTGACCTGGAGAAAAAAATAGTTTGCATTCAAAATCCTTCTTTGAAACTGTCGGGTTATTTGGGTTTGGGATCATTTATTGGTAATTCGATCTGGCACTTGGAATGCTCCAGGTGCGACTGCAGAGCTCAAACTCACAAAGAAACTCATTGGCACACAGACAGTAAGGGCTTCGGAATACTGTCCCAGATGGCCTCAAGAACACACCAAATCTTGAAGTCAATTCAAATGTTTTTATTGAAGTGTTTAACCTCTTAAGTGCCATTGAGGTTCACCCCCCCCCAGTGCCAATGGCTTTTTTTAAAATCGCGGTATTCACCGCCCAAACCCGCCAACATTTCCCCCCTCATTAACCCCTTAAGTGCCACCGACGATCCGGCTCGTCGGTGGCAACCTGGAGCGGTTTTTACCGACGAGCCGGCTCATCGCTGGCATTTAAAGGGTTAAGAGGGTGCTCAGTAAGGGATGTCCCTCTATCTCTCTCATCTCCCTTGGGTGGTTCCCTCCCTAACCCAGGTGTCCCTCAACCCCAGGATGGTCACTCAAGATCACTAAGCCCCTACTATGTAGTCACTGACTGGGTGGCCCACATGGCTTAAGTGGCTTAAGTGTGTAAGAAGATTCAATTCAGCACTACAGCTAAATCGATGCCTAGTTTGGGATACTGAATGGAAACCCTTATTGATATATCTTTATGTCCAGTTCATGAGTTCTGGATGACTACCCCTATATAACACCCCTCTCTTAGAATCCCCCTCACCCCACTGAGCCAAGAAGTAGGTTTGTTTTGCAAATTAAAAGGTTTATTTGAGAATTTAAACAATATATATATATCACACTTTATAATAAATTAATATCTGATAGTACACTTAGACATATGATGTTGATCAACAATGGTGATCATCATTACTGATGGGAGGCACTGTTCCAACCCTGGCGTTTCTAGGAGCTTGGGTAAAGAAATGGCAACTTTTTGCGCTTTTTAGTAGCTTTCCCCATATCGGATTTTTCTCCAAATGTATACAATTGTGTGCAAGGCATGTGGGCATTTAGATAAGGAAGTGTCAGATTTTTAACATGCATACATTTAGAGTAACAGCCTCTTTTCCGCTCGTAAACCCCCAGATCATACCATCGGGTCCTAAAACCTCTTAAAATGTGGGCAGAAAAATCACAAGAATTATGGTATCATTTAGATAATTTTGACATGTCCGCACCATGAGTTATACATCTTTCTTAAAATCATATTCTGCCCAACAGGGGTGTGTCTTCCCAGGTCACATGGTGGAGAAACCAGTCTATCCACTTTCTTTAAGCTCAGCCTGTCCTCAGAGGGGACTGCCCCTCCCCGTTTCTGCCAAGAGGAAGCCACTTTACGCCCCCCCCAATAAACCATCTACCTGAGTCAAGGAAGGGCTTTGTTCAAAAGGAAGCCATTTACGCCCCCCCCCCAATAAACCATCTGCCTGGGCCCTTTGTTTAGTTTCCTGCAGTCCCCAGGTAATTCAATCAGAGAGTGTGTGACCTCCTTTTGGCAGGGGCAACAGAATGCAGCCAGGCCTGGGAACCTGCTGATCAAGTTTTAACTCCTGTGGGGGTAGATGTCAGGCAGAATTGGAATCTGTTTAAGCCAGTTTTTAGCTACATGTCATTTTGGGTTCCCAGTTTAAATCAAACTTACAATTTTTACACATGCAGCTAGAATGCTGATTCTAAGTTCAAAACTATGACATTTCAACAGTGACAAACTATGTGACACTCAAAAGTAGGTCACTCATTTATTCTAAACATTTCGATTTTAGTGTCTTTCAGTTCAGTTTAGCACTCAGCCAGTCTTGTTATCAACATTATTTTGGGCTCTTCATCTTCCCAGATTTTGTAGGCACAGAAAACTTCATTCTGCCAGAGGTCTGCTGGTGTTCAGTGAGATTTTTGGATGTGTTGCAATGTTTGAAAATAGGCATTTTGAGCTGGCATTCAGAGAAACCAAAGGTAATTTTAAAGCGTTTTTTTTTTTTTTTAACAGGCACTGCTGTTTTACCTTTGGCACCCATTCCACTCATGGCACCCTGGCCCATCATGCTCGCACTGGTGGGTGGCAAGTTAGGCAACCATTTTGGTGTGCGCACAAACTGCGTGGTTCTCCTGGATTCTGGCGCACATTTGGGCTTTTTGGCCATCTTGGATTTTCTAAGCCCACAGCACCAAATGTTGCAGCATGAAAGCTCAAACGTGGGTCAAGACACCCAACAAGGGAAAATGCCCTTTCTATCTATCTTCTTCAGTGAATAATCTGGGTGAACCCTAACCTATCTCCCATAATCCAATTGATACAAGACAAGCCTTCCAAACGCTCAGATCTCATATAGTCAGCCTGGAACCCACTTGCACTCCTTGCTCTGATGTTGCCATCCGTTTACTCTCCTCATTTTCTAACTCCACTCTCCTTGGTCTCTCCCTCCCTAACTCTTCCCCTCTGTTCCTGGGATGCTCACCTCCCTACTCCTGTACTCCTCTGCTTTCTACTACGACTCTCACCTCACCACACTACTTCCCTCCCATCTATACTCTGCTACTCTTTCCTCTCCACTGCTACTACTCCCCCTCTCCACTACTAATAGTCTTGCCTCTCTACTACTGCTACTCTCTCCTTCCCACTACTACTATTCTCCCCTCTCCACTACTACCACTCTACCGACATCTACTCCCTCACTCAATCTCCTTTCAATCTCTCATCCGCCTTCTTAGTCAGTCTAATCTACTTCCTACTCTCTCTCTATTAGTCTCAATTACACACCTTGCATGCACACTTACACCCACGTACTACTTTTCTCCACTGCCCAATACCTTATATCACACAATCCTTTAGCAATCCTTCTCCATGCTACTTTGGGTGTTCTTCCTCTGCTTGGTCCTGCTTCTCCTCCCTAGACCTCACCCAAACAACCCACACCTTCCTGTTCACTTTGCCCCTTTTTATCCCCCCCCCCCTCCATTGGTTCTCTCCCTCAGCCGATTCCCTGAGCCGGCCACTGCCTTTATTCTCCACAGGGGAGTATAACAGGTAAGCAAAGAAATAAAGAGGTGATTTAAGCCCCAACCACCTACCTTCATGTGCGCGCACCTGCCTGCAATTTGAAATGGTGGCCTGCTTGAATCACAATCAATGTCCCACTTCATATTACAGCCTCCAGAGTGCTGCGTCTGTAGGTTGCATGGAAGTAAAGTGTCTCCATGCATGTCAGCAGAGCAGTGGGATTGCCAGTTTGCTGTGTCGACTGCTCCACAGACTTACTGAATGTGTGATTAGTTCCCCTGCAAATGTCAGTGGTGTGCAGAGTGTGGGGACCGCTGGTTTGCTGAGCAGGTTTCTCTGCAGTCCAGCAGTTCCTATCGCAATCTCGCTCGCTCTCACACTCGCGCTCTCTCTCTCTCTCCCTCTTTGTCTCTCTGTCTCTCTCTGGGGCTTCTCGTTTTCTAGTCCACCGCCAGCAGGCCTTCTGGAACCATAGTCCTATGAGACGAATGAACCCAAGTTGCCCCAGTCCTAACTTTTCAGCCAAGTTCACTTTGCATTCTGGTATAGGCAGTTTCTTTCTAACATTATATTCTATTTGCAAGAGCCACTGTGTATACAAAGCTATGCTGACTGAGCAATTCCCAACATTAGGTGCATTACAATAGTAAACAGGATTCAGTGACAGGTACATTAAATATCAGCCAGGATGTCCTGGCATGCAACGTGCAGTTGTCTAAATGCCAGTACTAGCAGAAGTGGTGGGTCACTTGACAGCTGAGTGTTGTGTGCTCCACTACAAAGCTGAGAGTGTAAAACAAATACAACCCCTTGAGGAATTGTCTCACAATTGTTTTAAATTGGCATGAGGGTCATACATAACACAGAGAGGAAGACGGAACTCTATGGAACATCATGCTTTTGTTCAAAATATGAGTGGCAATCAATTATAATGTTACTGGTCACTGAGTGTCACTACACTTGCTCACAGATCTAACCCATGTGAGCAGCACCCTGCTGCAGGTTTGTCATTGCAGTTGTCTAATAAAAACAAGCAGGGTTCATATGTGTCATTGGGCCTTATTAGAACACAGCACTGTCTCTGAACAGAACAATGAAGTACACATGGGACAGCTCATGCATCTGTTCTGTGCATCGGCCTTACCCCCCACAGCAGCAGAAACAGAGATTGGGGTACTCAAGGGACAGTCAGCCCCCATCCCTCTGTGCAGTGCAGCTGCATTGCCACATTTCTTCCCTAAAGGGGCAGTGGTGTCAATCAGAATGATCATTCTGTATTGTGGCATGGCATTTCGGGATGCATGCACCAGCTAGCTTTAGGCAAATATTAAAAACACCCCAAAAAATTCAGCTTTTGGCGGCAAAGGTGGGACAGTTTGCCATGGATCACTTCACTTTCAACACAAGTAGCCCCTAAAGGGGCAGTGGTGTCAATCAGAATGATCATTCTGTATTGTGGCATGGCATTTCGGGATGCATGCACCAGCTAGCTTTAGGCAAATATTAAAAACACCCCAAAAAATTCAGCTTTTGGCGGCAAAGGTGGGACAGTTTGCCATGGATCACTTCACTTTCAACACAAATAGCAACTGGCCAGGGAATGTGGACTTCTGCAATGCTTGGCGACTATATGAGCGGTCTAGTGAATTACAAGCAAGTTGGTGCCACCGATGTTCTACCACCTTCACTTGCAACCTATAAGGGGTATCAACATAAGCATGGCAATTCACAATCACCAAAATTGTTAATGTTGTACATTGCGACATGTGAGATCACATTCACAAAACTTTGCCATTTGAGCTGCTCTGGCATTGAACATGTGAATTATGTTATTGCATTGTGCAGAAAAAAACAGGTTGCTTTTCTCCATCTAAATCAGTCCCATTTGTGGGTATGTTGTTGTCTTTCATACTAATTTACCGTGGTAGAGGGAACTTTTATATCGGGGAATGGGTAGGTCCTGAGGGGCTATCACTGTAAGTGATTCAGTGTTGGGTGATGAATATTATTCAGTGGAAGCCCATTCACTACTCCCCCTTATTAAGCTGTTTTGAGATGGTTCTTTCCCAATAACATTTTAAAGAAATGGGTTGAAATTGTGAAATTACACATTTTTAAAGCACAATTTCAGAAACTATTTGGCTAAAAAGCCATTCAATTTACAATCAGTTTGATATGGTAAACTATTAAAAACAACCTCCAATTTACGAGGCCAACATAGTAAACCAACGTTTATCACATTTTCATAATGCATGTGCCTTCAATATTTTCCATCATTTCCATTTTGAAGCACTTTCATGAAACTCTGCCCACGATATATGCCAGCATTGTCACTGTACATGACATTCATGATTATGAAAAGCCACAATATATGCAAGTATTGTGATGATGTTCAGCACACATTATATGTGAGCATTGCTTCTGTAAATCACTTTTGTAAAGGTGTGCCCACAATATATGCCAGCATTGTCACAATATATCACTTTCATGATGCTGCACACACTACATATGTCAGAATGTATACTGTAAATCAGTGTGTTGTTCTACCCACAATACATGCCAGTAATACTCGTGTAAATTACTTTCAAGACGCTACACCACAATAGGTTAACATTGCCAGATCAATGTTTTCATTCTGTGGCCACAATATATGACAACATTGCACTGTCTATCATTTTAATGATGGTGCACCCACAATATATGCCATGAATGCCACCTTAAATAAGCGTTATGGTGCACTCCCAGTTCCCCACCAAAAAGCACACGCATGCATGAACCTGCATACAAACACACCATCAGACAGATACACACACACACACTCACACAATTGTATTCACACACTAACACAATTGTAGTCATGCAAGCACACACACACAGACTCACACATCATATTACATTCAAATACACACATATAAACGCACTTCTTTTGTTTTGATCTGCTGCTTTAATCTTCCATCAGGCAACAACTTTGAAATGAAAGGAAATACTGGTGTGTCTGGCTGGGGATGAACACGTGGTTGCTAAGCAACTTGCAGATATCAGTGTGAAGCTACTGAATGCTGCTACTCTCCTGCTCATACTTACATTCCTTTTTTTTAATATAAGAAAATGCTCAATGTGTGTCTTGGTCCCATAGAGGAGTTCGGAAGGAGTGGGGGTGGTTGTCGCCACATGATGCGCCCGGCTCTGCCACTGCTAATTAATGGACGGCCTGATTTGTGACCTGCACATTATACTGGGTGCTCTTTTTACTAGATCTCTACACTCTCAGTCACTCTAAGTCCAAGATGGTCATCTCAAATCAGGAGAACGGGAAAACAGCATGTATTTGCGTCCTGTAAAACCTACACCATGATGAAAATGGGGCCTTTTTACCCAGACCTCGTTTTAAATGTATTGAACTGTCTGCTGTTAAGGGTCTGTTGTAGAGTATAGGTATGTAGTGTGTGACATGTCAGAAGGGGCCCTTAAGGCTTGGCCGGAAAGGCAGTAAATGGGCAGCTTTCTGACGTATGCCATCGCTGTCGCTCGCCAGGCTGCATCATCAAGGTAAGCCCCCAGTGGGATTGTCGGCGCAAAGTGTATGAATGCATGCAGCTTAACCATTTTCTTTTTAATGTTTTATCGGGAGAATCTTGGTGTTTTGTCTGGGCACGTAGAACTATTAATCGGCTGGATGTTGTGCATTTGACAATGAAGGCAAATGCTCACGTTTGCCGTTTATTACCGTAAACCCCGCATGCATTTTCTCCATTCGTTTAGTGAAAGTGGTTGGGAAACGAGCTTAACATTCGGTGCACCTATTTATCCCTGATTTACTCGCTACCCTTGATATGATTCCGCGAATGGTGCTTGCGAAAATGGCGACACAATTGTAATGACCGTTTGCTAGCTCAGTAGGTTGAGTGCCTGCCCTCCACATAGCATCACGTTTCAATGTTGGAAGGCCCTTCTGGGCCATTCATTCCAAGGACATTAATGAAGCAAGCGCTGATGAGTTGGGTAGCGTCTGTTGTTGAAGTGGGTAGAGATAACTATGGGCCTCATTACACGGAAGGCGGTAAGGGTTAAAGGTCACCGGTAATGGTACCGGTGACCGTTAACCCTTACCGCCTTACTACGAGATCCCTTAGCGGGTTGGAGAATCTAACGCCTGCTTTTTGCAGGTGTTAAAAACCAACCCGCTAAGGGACCTTGGTGCTAATTACGGCACCGCAAATTTGCGGTGCCGTAATTAGCACCTTCCCCATTCCCATTATGCCCTATGGGCCAAAAATGGGAATGGGGAAGGGCAATGGGGGAAGGGGGAATTACCGCCCCACCAACCTTGGAATAGGGCAGTAATTCCCCTTTCCACCAAGGCGGGGCCGGTATTTTACCGGCATGGACCAAGGTGCTATTAGCACCTTGGTCCGTCGCCTACCATGTAATGAGGCCCTATGTGTTGTGGAAAGGAGAATACATTCTTATAATTCAATTGGGAGGGGCGAGAAGAACACAAGAGAACACAAGGGATCAAAGGTGCAGCTAGAAACAAACTCCCAAACTTGGCTTATATATTATAGATTCTATATTCTGTAAATTTGACAACAGTCTTCTTTTTACATTCAAAAGATATAAGAGAATGTTACTTAGTAACAATGTGTAACCACTTGATAGGCCTACATTTTTTCAACACCGTTCAAACGACAGCCCTCTATTGACAGCGCCATATCCTACTTCATCACAAAATGCAGCTACACCCCAAGGGCCACATTACAGAATTCTTTGCACTGGTGAAATGCAATTTTGCATGAGAAGCACAAGGGCAAAATGTGTACAAAAACGTATTATTTTAATGCATTTTTCCACCACCTTAAGCGTTATTCTAGTGCTAATACAGAACGGTGTAACTACGAGGGCAAACTTTGTTCGGTTGCAAGAGTACATGAAAAGCATATGCTCTTTGCGCCTGGGCAATTGTTTGCCAGAGTTCTAATGCCATGCACAATTTCTCCTTTTCTTGTGCAATTTTACTGTACATTGTCCCAGCAACAAAAAAGATAATATAGTCAGCCTATAATGCACGTGCAAAGTTAACTGGTTAAGTGCCTGTTGCACTTATGATGCCCGATATCAGACATCTGGAAGCAGCTGCGGTGGTGGCACTCGCCGCTGCTGCAATGAGATAGGTGGGGGGCCGGGAATGATTAAAAAAGTGTTTTGTCCCGTTCATAGAATGAAAATATGCTTAGTTAGCCCCTTCCCAGCCCTTGGAACGGATGCTAATGTTGTTAAGCACACGTTCCAAATGCTGGAACAGGTGGTAACGGCCCGGCGCTTAAGTTATATATGAACTATAACAAGGGCCCTTGGAACGGGTGCTTAATGCCACATTAAACACGTGGCAAAGGAAAGCAGAAGTAATCCTCTGCCCCACCCCTTTGCAAAATGCAAGTCAATGGAATCAGAATGACGCCACTCAAAGACAAAGAGGCATCTGTCTGTGTGATAACAGAAAGCACATTTCCTCAATTAATGTTGATTGTCCTTAAGCTATGTAAGTTCACCCATGCATTGTCCCTGATGACTGTTACACTTACTCCACACCACAACCCCGTCAGAATGTCACTCAAACTCACCCCATTGTAAGTGGCTCACTGCTTCCCATCAAATCCGATATCTTATCTATTGTATGTTTTTACGTTTTTTTATGATCAAAAGAGCATTGTTCTTCCCTGTAAACACAATTCACAAAGGTAGCACATCTTTATATTTGGCAGCAACACCTAAAACATCACTGCAAGATGTTTACAAAGCAAGACATCAATGAGGACTGCACAGAGTGTTCCTGGACAAAGTGGGCACCACAGTGGTGCGAATAATTTAGAAATCAGTGTAACTATAGCATGGTCTTACACAGAAGCCAGGTCCAAAGGCCAGGGTCCTTCACAGCAAAGGCTTTTTATTGCTAGCCTACACCCAGTAGATCTGTAATGTGCAGGAGGCCAAATCCGGTGTCAGGAGTTGGATCAGCTCTAGGGAGATGCCGTCAGCTTCAATACTTCATCAAAGTTTTAACTAATATTGTAGAAAGGGGAAAAAAGGCAGCCACAAAACGAGTCTTGGCAATAAATAAAAAATGGCTGGCCATCTCAGATGAGCCAACACAGTGCTTAAAAAGTTGCCTTGAAAATTGAATAGGCAAGGCATACAACTGAGAGGAGATAGGAGGACAGGGCCTTGGCTTCAAGTACCAGGAACCCTCGAAATGATAACCATTCACTGAAGAGCTGCCACGCTTACTCTGCAATGTTGGTTAAAGCAGCGCCACAGTACGGAAGCTGAGCAGTTCATGACTTGCCCTAATTTGACTACCATGAAAAGAGTAGCCACAGGAGGCCAACAGTGTATCGATTGATAACAACACCATGGCCCAGAGACACTGCCGTTATATTTTTGGGGTAAATGGATTTGGCCTTAGTTGCTCCCCTTGAACATGTCAATTGGTGTCTTCAACATACAATAGTGGACACACGGTCAGCCACAGTTTAAACTCTCGCATATGTCCAGGCTAGCAGAGCCATCTACAAGGTCTGAAAATTGACCAAATTGCAATAGCCTTTTAAGACACCCACCACCCTGTTGTTAGATCACTTAGTACATTGCGTCATCACCCACATGTGCCAGGAGAGTTCAGACTTCAACCAGTGACCTCAAGCACAGCTGGTAGATGGGCCAACATTCTCCAATGTGCTCCAAGTAACTTATGTGGGCAATCCCGCTCTCCAATGGCCTGAAGGCAACATGTTTTTTGCATGTTATAAGCACTCTAAATGTATTAATATGAATGAACAAAATAAGTGAAAATAACGTAAATCAAATAGTTAAACACCTTGTTACCAGAAGAGGCATTGGCGTGTTGACCCACTGACAACGTTTTCTAAAATTGTACAGTCTATAAGGTTTCTACAGATGTTTCAATGTTAAGCGAGAAATCTACTGTCAGAAACTGCACAGAAACAAGTTCTCCTTTCTCTTTCGAAAAGCACTTGTGATTGGAGCACCCTGAAAGTTCAGAAAATGTATTTTTTCCCACAACCTTAATATAGAACTGCAATAGATTTCCCTAATTGCAAGATCATCACCTACCGTTCTCTAAAACAAAATGAGGCCCGCAATTTAGTGATTAGGGTTTAAGTGGTGTGAGTCAGGGGTTCGCGGATCCAGAAGCGCAGAGTGCAATGACGAAAAATAACTTCACAATTAATTCGTTTCTAACCTATTGCAGCTTTGCTGGCGTTACTCTGCCAACGACCAAGCCGATGCTGAAAGACAACATGACGTTATTCATTAAATCCCCCCAGAGTATCTTAAGAAAAAGGATCACATATAGCAAATATGAAATTAAGTAGAGTTCTCCTGTGCAGTGAAGATTCTGCATTACAAGAACATCTTTGGATAAGCTTTGCTTTAAAGTCAAGAATGAGCCAAGAATGAGCAAGGGCATTGTTGTAATGTAGTCTTGTATTGCCACTGGCCTGGATGCTTGCTGTAGAATGTTGGTGCATGAATGCAGCTCAGGAGAATGTTGGGTGGATCTGTGTGTGCAAGGTCGTCTCAAGGGTCTCCGGGCAGTCTTAGAAGTAGAGGGCATATTTGTCACCAGAGAACCTCAACATCAGGCCAAGTTATGAGCAGAGAGTGGAGGTGCTTCACTCAATGCCAGCAGAACTGAAGGCATCCAGGCTCAGGTTTCTAGAATGTCCAATGCTTTGACCTAACAGAAGGCTGCTCGAGGAGAAAGATGAGTCAGTGGAGGACATGCAACCCAGATAGCAGAGGAAATGCTGGCTTGCTGAAAAACGAAACAGCATGGCTGTGCCGAAGGTATGGAAAATGAGAGCTGGGAACGTGTAAGCATTAACCTCTGGATAATATATTACGAAGGGCCATGGAAAAGGATGTGCTGATTTTAATAATGTGCACATTGAGTCATTTCACATGGGCAGATCTAGGGCAGTAGAAAAATTGAACACTGCCACAGTATTAGCAAAGATTCCTAACAGTGCCATGATGCCAATCGCTCTGAAATCCTTAGCCTTTTTCGCAGCAATTGCGTATTGTTTAGGACGCTATTCAGCGTGTGAAACTAGTGCACATATTTGTTATCGAGTTAGTGTAATGTTCGCCCTCTGTGTGATGCTTGGTTTGTGATAACTTTAGTTTGTTTTATAGAGCACAGTCAACATTGTTGCAGATATGCGTAGTCTGTTAGCGAGGGAATAACCATGCTTACCTCGTGGCGATTAACGCAACACAGGTGCAGCATTTGGCAGGAGCAGAGTCCAGATGTGTACTGCCCTTGGTTGCCATGATGCATCATTTTGACAACATTACTATGCCACCAGCATCAGGAGTAATTATGATGTCATATTTGTAGACAAACTAGAACCAGAAAAATGTGATGGATGGAAGATCAAGAATTCATCTTAACCACTGGCATTGCCCTGGGCAACATTCCACACCATGATTTTTTTAGTCAGGCTCCCCATTTCAGAAGGGGACCAGCCATATACAACTCAATCTTGGTCCTGCCAGGAATGGGAGCAGTCCAGCCGAACTGCTAGGCCACGTTCCCTCTGCGTGGAAAGGCAGGTAACCCCAGAAATGTTACGGCCTTGTTGGGCCTCATCAGGGAGGTGCAAATTGGTTCTCTATGGCCGGGCAAGCCATATCCACAGTGATTCTTTATTCCGTGCATGGCCCTCCTGCTCCAGATTGCTGGCACCTTTGCCATTCTTCCCTACTCTCAGCCGTTTGAAGTTCATTGCAGTCCTTGCTGGGTTCTCTTCTCTGAACCGTGTGTAGTCCGGTGTTGAGAAGAGGACCCTCTGTCGTATTGATCAACTGATCTACAGAGGCGTGCTATGTTCCCTCATGCCTCACCTTATATCGAGTTCCAACGCTCCACCTGGCACACCTGTTACCATTGCTGTGACGATTACGCTGTACGTGTAACCTCCAACTGGCACCACCATTCTTCCTTGCCGTTCTCACGCCCGCTGCGCCTACCGGGTAGACAGCACGTTTCTTTTGTCTGCACTATGGTAACTACGCTGTCTTCATAAGCTTTCCAGACGGCACCTTCAGCCTCTCCTGCCTTGCATACTACGGCTACGTTCCTGCACCACCCGACCTTGGATTCGGGCCCCGCATCCTGCTTCTGCTTCTCGCGAGTGGGTGTTGCTGTGAACTACCCTCTTCCATTAATCGCAGGAGTTCTCTTTGTGTTGGTAAGCCCTCTGCCCACCCATTCTGGCAGCCCTTTATTTACAGTGATAGTGCCTCTCTTTCAGAGATGCATCTTTTTTTTCAGATTTTGGTGCATGTATCAATATTTATCATTCACTGTCAAGTTTCTTAGATTGGTGGGCACAGTCTTTTACTTTGCTGTTGGTTATTTTTACTCACCGACACTAATCGACTACCTGGTGCAGAAGAATGATAATGAACACAATCCTATGACTTTCGGTGAAAGAAACAAAGAACATCCAGAGATAGGGCACGCTGATGGACACACACTACCTCCCATGCCTTAATTTAGGAACCTTTGCTGATGCTCCTTCAGGCCCGACATTGTCAAATGGAGTCTTGCGCTCTCATTTGGACTATGTTTTTAGAGGCCTAGGGACTAAAATGAAATGTGGGAATCTCCTGGTGTGTCACAGTAGTCTGAGTGATCACGCCATTTTAAGATGGTCACTGACACTAGACTCTCCTCTAGACTTACATTATATAAGCACGAGACTCCCTATGAACTCTCTGCGTAACCGTATCATTTGGACCGAGAAGAGTATTGTTATTATGACTAGTATGGCCCTCATTACGACCCTGGCGGAAATCGTGGTGCAAAATGCACCATGGAGCACGGCGGAAAGCTGCCGATAGCGCCATGGGGGTTGGCGGATTTTCCGCCCCATTCCGACCTTGGCGGGGCGGTAAATCCCCATCCCCCATTTTACCCTTCCCCATTCCCATTTTTGCCCCATAGGGTATAATGGGAGTGGGGAAGGCGTTAATTACGCCACCGTAAAATACGGTGGCGTAATTAACTACAAGGTCCCGTAGCGCCATGGATTTCTCCGCCCGGAAAAACCAGGCGGAAAACGCTCCATGGCGCTACGGGAACTCGTAGTAGGGCGGACGGGTCCGCCGCGAATACCGCTGGCGTAAACCCACTCCGCCAGGGTCGTAATGAGGCCCTATGACTCAAAGTAATGAGCAGATCTTATCTACATGGCTTCTTAACAATAACTAGGACTTTAGATGCATGCTGGATTCTCTGAGAGATAAAGGTGGGAAGTCAGGAAAGTTTGGACATGGAGGGCCGTCTTTTGATGTGCTGGTTCATAACAAAAAAAGGGAATGCTGGTCGGCCTGTGCACTTATACAAAAGAATCTGACTACTATCAAGAAGGCCAGTCTTAAAAAGAACATACAGCCTTACTGCGTAGTGCTAAATGGATGCGACTCTACAATCTGTTGCCTACCAACAACAAAAATAAGTTTTGATCCATGATTAGAATACACACTGTGGGAATCACCCCTTTGGAAGAGAAATGTATCATGTTGGATTGCCTCCATTAGATCTTTATACTACGATAAAAGTTATAATAACACCTTAATCATCCCTCGCCCTCTTCTGGAAGGTACCTTACATTGTTATGTAGATGTCATCTTGTGCATCATTAAGGGCCTGAAGAATTGTCTATCCTGATCACGGTCTTTAAGGAGGGAGATAAGACAGACCCCCATAATTATAGACTGCTGGCCATGTTATACACGAGCCAAAAAATCTTTGCAAATCTCCTCCTGGGTGGAGGGGAGGGGTTGATTAGTACATTCAAAACTGCAACCACTTCAAACATCTGTGCCCTTCAAAGCCTTGTTGCTGATGTGGAACGTGGCAAGGGGCAAAACCGCTATACTTGCTTTGTGGATTTCTCCAAGGCTTTCGATACCGTGCCGCGTGACCGACTGTGGTCCAAGCCGACTGGCTGGGGGATTGACTCTAGACTGTTGTATTTTATTATAAAGCTTTATTCCAACACTACCGTGGTGGTGCAAATGAATCAGAGTGGGCTAGTGTGCAAATCGATAAGTACAAATCATGGTTTGAAGCAAGGCTGCATTCTCGCACACTTGCTTTACAATGAATACACTTATGATATGGCTCTGGCCATTAGTGCAGTGAGAAACTTCCCTACTGCATTGCGCGGTGACCCGGCACCATGGCTTGGCTATGCCGATGACACTGTTGCTGGACCACACCCCAATAGGCCTCCAATGTTCCAATAATGCTCTTGCACTCTATGTCCAGCAAAATAACCTTACCATTAACATCGGTACAACTAAAATTGTAACATTCTGCATCAGCGTTAGGAAAAAAACTGTTCTATTTGGAAATTGGATAATGCACCCATTGAGGTAGTTGAGTGATACCTTTATCTCGCTATCCCAGTTAAATATGGTCCTATTATTGCTCACTATGGAGATTATTTTGTGGCAAAGGTGCTAAAAGAATTGTGGACCCTTCAGAAATGTGTAAGTAGTAAGGGGGGGGATGCAAAATTGAGGGATAGACCTCAATATATAGAACTAGCATAGTCCCCGCGATTTTGTTCGGCACTGTGGGCATTACAGAGCAAGAAATGAGGTGGTTGGAGACCCTGGAGGCAAAGATATTACGTTCCATCTTGGGGGTCCCTGTCTCGATCCCCGTTGAAGCTCTACTCATGGAGCTCGGTCTGAGGTCCTTGTGAGCTATATGGTTGATTCAATGTTGTAAATGTGTGGTCTCTCTTCTTTCGTCTAACCTTGACTCTAACTCCATGAAAGGACTTATAGCTTGGCATTACACTCTAGCTATATCTATTTCTATTTGCAAAATCAGCACAAAACCACGTTAACATTTTTGAATGAGATTCATGTAAGCATGACGATTTGATTGGTATGACGGTGTTGATTGACTCAGGCTCGGACTATACAATAAAAAATAAGGAAACAATGAAAAATAAATTCTCTAACACTAGTCTGAGACCCTCTCACATTGAAGCAAGTGCATATGGTGGTGCCAAAATCACCATGTGAGGTAGTTTTATGGCAAATCTTGAATGCAAACCTAAGCCAAGGTATATGTTTCCGACAAAGGTGGGTGCTTTTTGGGTTGATATCAGCAATGGGACACAGGCTTAATGATTTACCCGTAAATCTCTGGTAGTGTAGACACCATTAGTTCAGGTCATGTTGACAAGTGTTCTGATGCCTTCAGACGGAAACATAGTTGCCTCAAAGGGAAATGTCACAAGATCCAACAAAAGAAAGACGCCATACCAGTGGTGACTAAATTAAGATGTGTACCTCGAGCTTTGAGAGAAGAGGTGACTAAGGAGATCAGAGGATTAGTGGTTGAAGACATAAATGAACCGGTTCAGGCAGCTGAATGGTGCTCCCTTGTTGGGGTTGTTAGAAAACCCAATGGCAGTGCACCCCTATCTATAGATTTGAGAGCTCTCAATAAGAATTTGATTGCTGATCGGTTTCCATTCCCAGATATTGGTGAACTTGTCAGTCTCACCGCTGGTGCCAAAGTCTTTTCCACCCTCGATTTGGCAGGGTCTATGCCTCAATATCGCCGCAAAAATATGGGGATATTTTTGTATCACAATATTTTTGTGGGGATATTAACACATGTGTATTACCTGTAGGTATTTTTAGGTGCAAGAGAATGCCTTTTGGGGTCATTTCTGCTGCTGCGTTTTTCAAAGGGCCATGAAGCATATATTGGGTGATGTTGATGGAGTGTTTTACTATCAAGATGATATTTTAGCAATGCCTTCATCAATAGAAGATAATGATATCAAACTTAAGGCAGTCTTGCATAAACTCAATCAGGCTGGTTTGCTATTCAAAAATCCAAGTGTTGCTTTAGACTTTCCCAGCTTGACTATTTGGGTCACAGATTGTCAGGTGAAGGAGTGGCACCCAGGGAAGGATTAGTTAAGGGCATCATGCAAATTACTCCACCAAAAGGCAAACATGAAGTCATGTCCTTTTTGGGTGCTGTTGAATATTATTCAAGATTCATTAGATATTTTTCTGACAGGTGTACAAACATTAGGGCCAATATAAAAAAAGGTAATGCATATTAATGGTCACATGCGCCCCTGTAAACTGCCTCTGGGTGGTACCGGTGCATGGTATAAATCAACATAGCATAACATAACATGATTGGGACAGAGCATTTGTAGACATCAAACATGTAATTTCAACTTCCCCAATCTTGGCTGCTTTTGACACTTTTGTGATGACAGATGCCAGTGGCACTGGATTGGGAGTTTTTCTTATACACAATAATAAAGATGTTGACAGTGTAATAGCATTTGCCTCAATATCTCTAAAAGAAATTGAAAGTAGATATTCGGTTATTGGAATAGAAGCTTTGTCAGTAATCTGGGCAATAACGAAATGTAGAACTTTTTGTGGGGAAGAAGATTCGCCATACTGACTGATCATCAATCATTGGTGGCGTTTTTTACTACAAAGGATTAGATGGTGTGTCTAGATACATAATAAGTTGGGTGACTGTGGTAAAGGGTCATGACTTTGAAATAATGCTTGGCAAAGACAATGTTATTGCACATTTTCTGTCAGAACAATATCATTCAGGATGTGTTCTGGGTGCATGAGGATTCGGTTTCACAAGAAGAATGAAACAATGCCCTAAGGAGGAACAGGTTTTAAAAAAGGAAATTGAAGAATTCATAGAATGTGAATGGTCATGATGGTTGCCTGTCTCGGGTCCTACCCTAGAGTGGTATATGCTATTGAAGATGGCCAGGTTGTTTGTGCCTGGTGCATTATACCTCCAGAAGTTGTCAAAAAAAGGTTTTTGGAGTTAGCACATACTGGTCATCTAGTTATGTCTAAAACAAAAGGTAGTTTCTGAGCAGATTACTGGTGGCCGGGGTTAGATACTGACGTGGAGCAGTTGATGAAGGAATGCTCAGTTCGTGCATCCTCAGACAAAGTACTAAAGACTCATGCACAACCCTCAAATCCTTGGACCTTCACGGTCTTCCATGGGAAAATGTGGCTTTAGACATATTGGTTCCAAACATGTCAAGAGAAGGCATCAAGAAACAAGCAATAGTTCTGGTTGATCTTTACTCAAAGTGAGTTGAAGTAACGTGTGTGTCTGTGAAGCAGACTCCAGGTTGTTGGCACAATTTCTGGACACCATTTTTCAAAGGGAATGGGGTATTGAGAAAAGAATTCTGAGATGACTTGTCACATGATGATAAATATCATGCAAGACTCCCCAGACTTCATACTGGAGATCAGGTTTACGTGCGTAGACCATATGGTGTTCTTAAAGGAGTGTGGAGTATTTTTATCCACGCCACTGCACCACACGGCACACCTTTGCCAATGGGGAAAGGAAATTGCCAAGAATGGAGGCAAAAACCCCTGTGGACACTAAGTCTGCAAAATTGTGCAGAGTTCATAACCCATCAAAAGAGCTGCACGCCCTGCCACACACACCGACAAAGTGGTGTAAAAGAAGGAATCAGTGCCGACATCTGTCATCTGATATGATATGATATGCCATTTATAACGCGCCTATACACAAGTGTTTCGAGTTGCAACGAGGCAAGGGGGGGGAACAAAGGGAGGACAGACAACGATCCTACTAGGCCAGGTGTCATTCAAGTCATGCAAGTGCAAGGAAGGGGGGGGGGAAAGTGCAAAGGGGGAGGGGAGAGGGGAAAGTGCAGAACATGAGAAGTAGAATAAATAAGACACACAAAACAGCCAGCTAGTGGTAAGTGCAAAGGAAGTGCAGACATAAGTGCTGGTAGGGGGACTGAAGGGATACAGAAAATGGTTCCCAAGTGCATGGGTTGCCAGGGAAGCAGTGCAGGTGGGTAATTTAGGGGGCCTGGGCCATAGATCAGAAAGGGTGGCCAGGTAACAAGTGCAATTGCAGTCAGGAGTTCAGAAAGGGAGGGGAGGGGAGAAAGCAGAAGCAAAGAGGAAGGTTTTGAGGTGTTTCCTGAACCGGAGATGGTTCTTCTCGAGTTTCAGGGAGACAGGAAGGCTGTTCCAGAGAGAGGCCCATGCCGAAGAGAGTGATCTTCCACCAACTCGTTGCTTGGAGAAGCGACTGACCCTAAGGGAGTTGGAGGCAGATGAGCAAAGAGCTCGAGAACAAAGGTATTTAGGAAGAGAGAGTTGAATATATTGCGGCCCAGACCCCAGAAGGCCTTGTGTACAATGCAGAGGGTTTTGAACTTAATCCTCGCAGCCACTGGGAGCCAATGCAGAGATTTCAGTCCTGGAGAGATACGATCCCTGGGCTTGAGGCCAAGGACAAATCTCGCAGTCCTGTTCTGGATGAGTTGCAGAGGGTGGAGAGTGGAGGCAGGCAGGTTTAAATAGAGGCTGTTACAGTAGTGCAGCTTGGAGAGGACCAGGGCTCTGGAGACAGTGAGCTTCTGGGGCAAGAAGTGGAAAGGAAGAATAACTCTAAGGAGGTGTAGCTGGTAGTGTGACTTCTTAGAGACATCAGAGATGTGAGGGGAGAAGGAGAGTGCAGAGGCGAAGATGACCCCAAGGTTTTTTTGCCTTGCAGGTGGGAGTGGGAGGAGGGCTTAGAGAGGCCGGCCAGAGTGCTACAGGGAAGACGGGAGTGGGTGTGCCGAGGAGTAGAATCTCAGTCTTACTGGCATTAAGGCAGAGGTCGTTGGCGGCACACCATTCCTGGATGGCAGACACACAGTCAGAGATGAGGGAAGGAGAGGAGGAGGCTGAGGGTAGCCTGAAAATGAGCTGGGTATCATCCGCATAGTACTGAAAGTTGGGACAGAAAGCAGCAATGCGGTGGGCAAGGAGTGTGAGGTATTTGTTGAACAGCCAGGGAGAGAGGTTAGATCCCTGGGGGACGCCACAGGTAGAGAAAAAGATGTCGGAGTGGAAGGACCCAAGTTGGACCTGGGAGGGACGATTGGAAAGGAAAGAGTTCAGCCACGCCAGAGCCTGACCAGTGATACCCAGGTTATCATGGAGATGGTTGAGCAGGATGGCATTGTTGACAGTGTCAAAGACAGAAGAGAGATCAAGCAAGATAAGAACGCAGGGGGTGTTAGAGTCGAGGTTAGTGAGCAGGTCTTCACGGATGTTCAGGAGAGCAGTTTCCGTACTTCTGGCAGCTCTGAAGCCAGACTGATGGTCATGAAGACAACCAACAGATTCAGTGTGGAGATTGAGCTGGGAGATGGCCAGTTTCTCCAGGAGCTTGCCCAGGAAGGGAGTGAAGGAGATTGGGCGATGGTTAGCCGGGCAGGGGGGGTCGGCAGAGGGTCTCTTAAGAAGTGGGTGCACAAGGGAGTGCTTCAGGGGGGAGGGGAAGACTCCAGTGGCGAAGGAGTGATTGCAGAAATCAGGAGCCAGGGAGTCGATGTGATCCTTGATAGTTTTGGAGGAACAGGGGTGAACCTATTTGGACGAGACTTTCATAGATCAGACTTGTCTCGAAACCTTGTCTGGAGAGAAAAGGGGAAAGGCAGAGAAGGAGGGAGGAGGGGTGGCTGCAGAAGGGCCAGAGGAAGGGCAGAGAGTAGCGGGAGGGGGGGTCAGAGGAGGAGAGTGAGGACAGGATGTCCTGAGTTTTTGAAATGAAGTGAGAATCCAGTGCCGTGCAGAGGGCCTGGGAAGGGACAGGAAAGGTAGAGACTGTGGCAGGATTGGCCAGTTCCTTGCAGATTTTAAAGAGTTTGGCCGAGTTGTTAGATGCCGCAGAGACACAGGCTTAGATATGAGCTCTCTTCTTGGTGAGGACGGAGAGCCGGTATTGCCTTTGCAGCAGGTGGCAGGCCAGTTTTTCAGAGGATGAACTTGAAGCATGCCATTTCCTCTCGGCAACCCTACACTTGCATTTTAGGGTGACGAGGTCTGAGTCATACCAGAAGTTACACTTGGCTTTGGGCTTCAGGTGGATTCTCATGACAGGGGCAAGGATGTCGAGAGTATCAGATATAGAAGAGTGGAGCATGGAGAGCGCTGTGTCAGGGTGAGAGTCAGCCAGGGGGGGAGGAGGGGATGAGAAGGTGGCGGCGAAAGTCTCAGCTGACACGCGCTTCATGGGTCGGGTGACCGAGAAGGTGGGTGGCAGTGACGGAGGTGGCTTGGCCTGCTGGGTGGGGAGGGTGAGGTGGGAGGATAGGAGAGAGTGGTCACTCCAGGAGAGAGGAGTGGAGAGAGGGACAGAGAGGGGAAGGTCTGAAGAGATCAGAACATCAAGAGTGTGCCCTGCAGAATGAGTCGGGCCAGAGGGGAGAATGGTGAGTGAGAGAGAATCACAGAGGTCGCAAAAGAGTTCAGAGTGGGGACAGGAGGCATCCAGGTGGATGTTGAAGTCTCCAAGAAGGAGGAGTTGAGTGGTTGAGGCCAGGAGTGAGGAGGTGAGACCCGTCCACTCAGAGAGGAAGGAATAAATCCGACCAGGTGGCCGATAGATAGTAGCCACAGTAAGGGAATGGCAAGGCTAGAGAGAGAGAGCCTGCAGACGAGGCATTCAAAAGAGGAGTAGGCCTGTGTAGGAATGACAGAGGCAGGAATCCACTCAGGGAAGATAAGGGCTACACCACCACCAGAGCGGTTGGGCCTGGGCACAAAGAGGATCTTGTAGCCATCAGGTAGGAGTGTGTCAAAGCTGGTGACAGAGCTGGCCGTAAACCATTTCTCAGTGAGACCGGGGACATCTAGGTCAAGTTCTTCAAGAAGGCAGCAGATGTCAGAGGAGTGTTTGATAGTGGAGCGGGAGTTAAGAGTGGCAATGTGGAGAAGGTTGCCCCCCTTGAAAGACTTCCGGGCAAGGGTACAGATCAGAGGTACGCCCTGCGGAAGTGTAGAGAGCACCCGAGAGGGGGCAGAGAGGGAGGTGGAAGGCAAGGTAGCCGAGGAAAAGGGGGGAGGGGACAGCAGGAGAAGAAAGGAAGTTGATAAGGTGCGGAAAGCGTCTATCAAAGAGATGAAGTTTGGCCTGAGTGCCTTGGACCAAGACGGTCCCATTAGAGTAGACATTAATGATGACCTTAGAGGATAGGAAGGAGGCCAGGAGGGCGTCCCAACGGGTGCCACCATTAATGGGAGAAGAAGAGGAGAAAGGAGAGAGCACAGAGACCATATGAGGGGTCCATAGATCTGATGAAGAAATGACAAAGAGGATGTCGGTAAGAGTTTCCTTGGATGAGGCACTGGTGTAGGTGTCGGTGATAGGGAGGCCTGGGTTGGAGACCAGGATGTCCTTTTTAAACTTTCTCCTACCAGACTTAGTGAGGAGAGCAGGATAGTCAATAGAGAAACAGTTTGAAAAGATAGGGGAGACAGAGAGCACCATAGAGTAGGAGGGCAAGGAGAGGGGTCAAATGGGGTAGACAGACAAGACAGAGAGAGGCAAGTGCGCAGGAGAGTGGGAACAAGACGACAGCACTTAGGGGGCGAGCGTAGGAAAGGCACCGAGCATTCCAAGACAGGAAGGAAGACAAATCTAGATTTGAGAATCCTAAAGAGGGAGAAAAAGGCCTAGGTTTCACAATGCAGTTATATAGGTGGTACCGTTACAATCAATTTAGCGCCGCCTAAATTTGAGAATCCTAAAGAGGGAGAAAAAGGCCTAGGTTTCACAATGTCATCTGTCACTGGAAACAAGCCCATAGAATGGCTAAAATCTAAAAATGTCCCTAAACACAGTTTCCTGATCAATGGCAATCTTCAAAGTGCTGTTTTGGCGCTAAGTTCAGTTATTTTCCCTAGTGAATTATTGAAAGGGAAGTGTGCTGCAATCATGGATCCTCCAGGCAGTCAGAGGAATTCAGGCATCACAGCCTGACAGCTGCCTAAAGAAATTGGCTGCAAAACTTAGCTTAAATGTATTTTCTTTGTCCTGAAAAATTGCAAAATCCACTATTTCAAGCATGTTTGTGAAGGGCTAATTCTTTTAAAAGGTTTAAATCCTTCATACACTGGGCTTATCATTTATATGTGAACCGAATAGATTTTAATATATGGGAATCCAGTCTGAAGCCAATTCACATGTGAACTCTGATCTGACAGTGCCTTGCCTGTGAAAACTGGCATCTCTGTTAACACTCCTTTGAGAACAGGAAGGCTAATGGCTGTTAATGGTCACACATAATCCCAGCAAGCCACTCAATGGGACTGCATTAGACATTTGTCTGCGGGCTGACCAAAGAACAAAGGACATGCTGAGAATTGGCCTATGCAAGGAGGAGCAGGATGTGGGGAGGTTTCTCAGTGAACTTCAAAGGACTGGACATCTGCTCACTTTTGAAGCAAGAAAAAACAACCTGGACTGGATTTTGAATGGAAATTACTTGTTTTGCCTCAGAACTTTATGAAATTTAACATGACAGCCAAAATAAGTAGGCAAGTGAAAAATACAAACTTATAATTCTGAACTCATGCTAGACAGTTGAAGATGTGGTAGGAGTTATTTTACATAAGGGACCAAAGATACACTAAAACACTGATTGTGGCAAAACTTTTAATGTTGCAAGCTTAAAATTGTATGTACACGATCCACTGATCAGCGCCCAGAGATGTGTCAAATTAGATATGATTAATCCAAAGTGTTATGGGTAAAACTGATAGAAAATCCATAGAATGACCAATACAGCTCTCACAAAGATGGAAATTGAATGTAAATGTAGACAATCAAATGTGAAAAATATGTGTCTAATTTTATGAGGGCACATAATGGAAGAAATCTACATTTGTGCAAAAGTATGTTTTGGGTAAAAATCCAGGTGGGAGTTGATAAATCCTGTCATAAAATGACAGCTCTTTGTAGGCTGCCAACCAAAACAAAGTACACGCCTGTAGCCACTCACAGACATGGGGGTGTGTTTTGAATTTCTGCCCATGCCATAACATTTGTAATGAATAAAGATAGGAGTTTGACTACACATAGACACACACTGCTTCCAGACACACTGCTTCCAGACAAACTGCTTCCAGAACCCATCCAGGTGTCTGTGCAGCACCTTATTCCAGAACTCTTCATTTTGTAGCTGACTCTAGAATTCTTTGAGAGATCCAGATTTCTTTGCAGAATCCAAATTCTAGCATTGCAAAATTATGGCTGACTGACCAATTGCAAAAATCCCAAACTTGAAGGGACTTAATTTGAATTCAGCTTGGCTGGCTACTATTAGGCTTGCCCGCTGAAAACTTGCATCCGGCTATCTACCGTGTCCAGTAACCAGAAGGGGCCCTTCCAAATCCAGTCTGAGGTGCAGTCCAATAATTGACCAGAACCACGCCGCTGATCCAAATCCCTCTAGAAGTGCCCTGTGCCGGTAGACCAGACCTCATTCATTGACCAGAGCTGACGGTCCAATTTAATCATTTATTCTGTAAGTATTAATAGGAAGAATAGTAACCCATAATATATCTGCATTGTATGGTCCCAATCTCAAACCCACCTCATCTTTAATTCAGAACCATAGTATTTCTTAGAACTATCCTTGCGCTGACTTTTCTCTCATCTGTGTTACTAAACCATAACTCCTTATTGATTTGATTAAGAAAAGTAATTCCCAAACCAAACGTAAACTAGAGTATTACAAATGAATAGTTATGATCGGCCGTGAATAATTTATTCCTGTGTGGCATTCTCTTTTCATAGCCCTTAATATAGTATAAGAAAACCTACCTGTCATTTTTAAACCCGAATTTCTGTTTTCCATTTTCGCGCCTATTTTGTAAAAACGCCTCTCATGAAAACCTCCATAACTCCCTCAGTTTTTAAGACAGAGGCGAAATTTGAACTCCCACTTGTGTGAAACAGTGTTATTGACCCGTTATATCCAAAATCGCATAAGGAAAAGTTTGCCGCAAATTGACATTTTGAAAAGTTTTACACATGTGAATTAGCTTTAAATTATTTCCCGCTTTGACTTTGAGATTCCAACTGTTTCCTTTTGATTAAATCATTGCTGTTGTTTCCTTGCATCTGTCCAAAGTGGCTCCCATAGAGATTTATAATAACTTAAGCATTTTTGACCACATTTGGTGTTTTGCTCAGCCAATTGCAAAGCCATTCGGACAGTGAAAAGTCAATTCTGTTTTCCTCTTGTGTCTAAAGGGGAAAGGTGGGAGTGATATTCTGTTTGATCTGTGTTATTCCTGAGTACCTGCTCTCTCATCACATCTAGTTAAATTGCCTAATGGTGGGTTGAGGGGTGCCTCAGGGGGAACCCCTAACCATAAGTGCTATCTTTTCTAAACCAGTCCAAAAGTATTCTTTCCTTTGCTGCATTGTTTTTGGTGCTCATTACTTGATTCCTAGTGCAGTAAACATATTATTCAGTGTTCTGTCACCCCATTGGTGATTGTTGTTACCTATTAAAATATATTGTGATTACAATTTTAAATACATAAATAAATATTTACCTTTGCAATCTAGCCTGATTCATGGTTCAGTGTGACCGGGGCGGGGGGTGGAGTCTCAGGAGAAGGGTGTGATATGAGTAGTATATCGTTCAGAATATTGAACTTATCGATACAAATAAATAAGGGTTTCATTTGTGCACTACATATGAGACTTGGGTGTGTGCCAGATTGAAATCACTCACAGTGAAAGAAAATGATGTGCTGGTCCATTGAGGGGAGGGGGGGGGGTGCAAATGCAGTTGTCCTAGAGGATGGACGCACTTGGAACAAATGCAAAATTGAAATGAGGAAAAAGACAGGTAATTAAAAGAGGGAGATAATGACTGCATTGCTGTTATATTCCTCTCTTTCAGTACAAAGGAGGGGAGGTGTGCTATATGTTTGTATCATCTTATGTTTCACATTTATATACCTTATGATTGCCAGTTAAACAAATGTACTGTTAACATAAACAGATTTAGGTGCTGTTCAACTGGTCCATTTATATCCATGTGTTTATAGGTTACTAAGCCGTTGACCAGTGGCATCACAGCATGTTATTAGGTTACCTCAGTAAGAATAAATACGTTTACATTACAACTTACCTGTCTCATGTGGATCCTTCAAGATACTTCAGCTACATAAACCAATCCTGTTTCCTCGTCCTGGTGGGATACAACAGGAAATATTGTGCATTTCTAGCGCTTGTCCAGGATTTAAACGGTTCAGATTTGACTGTGACTATAAGCGTGTTAAAAGCAAATGATCTTTTGCTCTGCTTGCTATTACAGGCTATGTACCGTGCATTTTTCACAGCTGGAATGTGGCATAATCCGTTCATGCTCGTGGTTGTTACCTGAACAACTGTGGAGTGGTACAGATCTTGCATAAGTGATAGTGTGAAATTGCAAAACTATTATAATGTGTTGAAATGACAATGGGATGATGTAATCTCTCACTGAAGTAGACCTGGTATTCTAGCAGTGGCCACCCTCCCTTTCTCCAAAATCAGGATAGGGTTTTTAAATTTAATGAAATCCCAGGACAGAGGGCCCAATTCGATGGGGGGACAATCCTGGCAAAACCAGGATGCCTGGCACCCTACCCCTGGCGGCAAAAGTGAAGCCGTAGCCTTTGCAAGAAGTTACCAGCTGCGGGCAGGCAGTTCTTGGCCAATGCTCTGCGGCCGCCTGAGCAGTGGCGAACCATTGATACTCTCCTTGCAATCTACAGGTAAAGAGGCTTGGGGTTATTAGATACACCAACCTCCTCCGCAAGAGGTCGAGCATGGTCATTGCCATTTGCCTGCCAATTTCAATGTACATTTTGTAAATTGTTAGCAGGCACATGAAATTCAGGTGGTGAATTTGCCTTAGTTGTCTTCCTTTTTTGAGAAAATGTGCTTATTGCACGATTGAAACTATGTGAAGGATCTTTGCAAAACGTGTTCTGAATTTTTAATTCACTTTTAATGCGTACTCACCTGGCGAAACACTGCTCGGCGAGAGCATATTGCTAAGCGGACGTGACAGGCGCCCACTTGCCACTGAACCCTAACATTAGTATTCAGTTTCAATACTTTTTAATGGAGCAGCAACAATGCGTTCTGCGGGACTCAATAGCATGTGAGGAGTTTCTGACATAATTAGGTCATTACAATGTTCCCTCTTCTCGGATGAATGTAGCACATCTGAACAAAAAAAATTGCTATTTTTCTTACAGCAATCAACAACTAGGTAACACATAACAGGCCGAGAAAGATGCATGCCAGACATCCTCCCATTTCATTCCGCTGGTACCCCTCTCGACAATATCCAGAGAAAACAGGAACATAAGGGTTCCAGCAGGCTTTATGGATGTCTTGTATCTTATATATTCTAGCTATAGAAGGTGGGTATAATACAACCTCGCCTGGGAACCTTATTTGGGGAAAAGACATAGGGCCTGATTTACAAAAGCCTTTTTTAATGGTGCAATCCAATTGAAAAATGCTTTGTAAATCAGGCCCATAACCCCAAGCTATGATGACCATTGCAAAGTCTAAGGTTTGGAGTTGTGCTGATTAAGTAAAATATTAGTTTGGTTGTTAGTAAAGTAAATACACAAAAAGGGTTAGATAATTACATTTGGTTTTATTTTGTAATGCTTAAATGATAACGTTGTTTTTTGTAAGGTAAGCATTTTCAGTGTAAACTTAGTTGAAAGGGAACAGTTTTAGCATAGACATTTGGGCGCATTAGGTGTACTCTGAAAGTGTACTGCTTCTCTGCAGGAAAGGAAAAACAGTGTCCCAAGTTTTACCTTTCACTTAAATTGGATATTGGATGTCACTTTGGAGAAATGATAATGAAATGAAATGACATTTTGTTTATATTGCGCTCATACACAAGTGTTTCAGAGCGCGACCAGGCAGAAAGGGAGGGGAACAAAGAAAAAACAGAAAACAGCGATCTTACTAGGCCCAGTGACATTTAAGAAAGCGCAAGTGCAAGGGAAACGAAAATGGGAGAGAAGTGCAGGGGGTGGGGAGGATTCAAAGTGCGAAGCAGAGGAGAGGAAACATAAAAAAAAATTAAATAGAATAAATAATAAATAAGGGCTTTAAACCATGGTAGTGCAGCCAGCAAGTGGCAGGTGAAAGTTAGTCAGAAGGTATATCTGATAAGTGCAGAAGAAACGTGGGAGGGGGGCTGTATGGGTACAGATACATAACTCTAGTGCAGATGGTGGCCTGGAGGCAGTGCAGGAGGGTGGCAGGGTGAGCAGATACCTGGGCCCGAAAGAAGAGAGGGTGGCCAGGTGCACAATGCCACGAGAAGAAACAGATCAACAGGGGATAAGGGGGGCAAAGGCAGAGGCAAAGAGGAAGGTCTTGAGAAGTTTCCAGAACTGAAGATGTTTTTCCTCAAGTTTCAAGGTAGCCGCGAGGCTGTTCCAAAGGGACGCACCAGCCGAAGACAGAGATCTACCCCCAGCTCGTTTTTTTGCAAAACGACTAACCCTGAGGGAGTTTGAAGTAGAGGAGCGAAGGGCTTGAGAGGGGAGGTATTTACGGAGGGATAGTTGAAGGTATTTTGGACCCAGGCCCCAGAAAGCCTTGTGGACAATGCAGAGGGTTTTAGGTTTAATCCTTGCATCCACTGGGAGCCAATGAAGGGATTTCAAGGCTGGAGAGATACGATCCCAAGTTTCACAGTCCTGTTCTGGATTAGTTGTAGAGGGCGGAGAGTGGAGGTAGGTAGATTTAGGAAGAGGCTGTTACAGTAATCCAGTCTGGAAAGAACCAGAGCTTGGGAGACAGTGAGCTTTTGAGGGAAGGAGAGGAAAGGTAGTGAACCTCTAAGGAGGTGGAGTAAAAAGTTAGATTTTTTGGAGACATCAGAGATGTGTGCGGAGAAGGAAAGTGTAGAGTCAAAGATAACCCCAAGGTTCTTAGCCGCGCAAGTGGGGGTGGGAGGAGGGCCAAGGGAGGCCGGCCAGAGAGTGAGAGGAAAGGATGGAGATGGTGTACCAATAAGGAGGATCTCAGTCTTGTTGGCATTTAGACATAGATCATTGGCGACACACCAATTTTGAATGGCGATTAGACAATTGGAGGTAAGGGAAGGAGAGGAGGAGGCTGAAGGAAGCCTGAAAATGAGTTGGGTGTCATCAGCATAGCACTGGAAAGTTGAGCAGAACATTGAGATGCAGTAAGAGAGAGTTGCCAGGTATTGGTTGAAAAGCCAGGGTGAGAGGATAGACCCCTGGGGAACACCACGTGTGGAGAGGGAGATAGAAGATAGGAAGGCCCCAAGTTGTACCTGGGAGGGTCTATCAGAGAGAAAAGAGGTCAACCAGGCCAGAGCCTGATCAGTGATGCTGAGGTTGTCACGAAGACGATTGAGTAGGGTGGTATGGTTGACCGTGTCAAACGCAGAGGAGAGGTCAAGTAGGATGAGGACAGAGGGAATGTTAGAATCGAGGTTGGAGAGCAGGTTTTCACGGATGTTCAGGAGAGCAGTTTCCGTACTTCTGACAGCTTTGAAGCCAGATCAGTGGTCATGGAGGGAGCCAACAGAGTCAGAATGGAGATTAAGCTGAGAGATGGCCAGCTTTTCCAGGAGCTTGCCCAAAAAGGGAGTAATGGAAATTGGGCAGTAGTTTGCCAGACATGACGGATCAGCAGTGGATTTCTTGAGGAGAGGATGCACAAGGGAGTGTTTAAGAGGGGTGGGGAAAGAGCCAGAGGCAAAGGAGAGGTTGCAGAAATCAGCAAGGGCCGGCGCAAGGAAGTCAATGTGGTCCTTAATGGTTTTACACAGACACAGTGAAAACAACATCCTCCCAGAGAGGGGGTGTCTCCTTGAAAGAAATGTTGCTTGGAAATTGCATTGCTGTTTCTTGTAAGTGTACATGGTTTCCTTTATTTCTCTGCCTGCTACTGAAGTTTGGAATGTGGTCAATACCAGTAGATCTTGATGCAGTTCGGCCAGTCTGATTGGCTGAAAGTAGGTCAGTGATGACTCATACATCTTACACCACCAATTGTCAGGTTATAAAAATGTACACAAGGTCTCTTTTTTCTCTTACCTTTGTTATGATATGATATGATGAGACATTTATAAAGCGCTTGTACACACACAAGTGGTTCCAGGCATGACAAGATAATAGAGGGAAGACGAGGATAAAACAAACCATCCTACTAAGCCTTGTGTCATTGAGATGGCGCACGTTCGATAGCGCAAAGCACAGGGCAGGAGGGAGAGTGGGAGGTGCCACGGAGAGGTAAGTGTGATCAGGGCAGCATTGCTCTGAGTACTTGCAGCCATGGCAGCGTGGCTCGGGGTAATTGCAATGAGGCTGGGGATTGAAGGATTACAGTTACAGCCTATAAGTGCATGGTAGGCCTGGAGGTAATGCAGGGGCGACTGGTCATGGAGGAGACTGCTAACCAGGGAAACTCTGAAGGTAGCCAGCCAACCAGCCAGCACGGCAGACAGGTGGATCAGGAGGGGAGAGAAAGAGAGAAAACAACATTGAAAAGGAAGGTCTTGAGCTGCTAACGGAACTTCAGGTAGTCCAGCTCAATTTTGAGAGGGGCAAGGAGGCCATTCCAGAGGGAGGCACCTGCAGAGGACAGAAATCTACCCCCCACTCTCTGCCTGGAGAAGCACTGTAGAGATACAATCCCTGAGCTTGAGGCCAAGGACAATTCTCGAGTTCTGTTCTGGATTTGTTGTGGAGAGTAGAGGCAGGCAGATTTAGAAAGAGGTATTTGCAGCTGTCTAGCCTAGTGAGAACCAGGGCTCAGGAGACAGTGAGCTTCTGGGGGAAGTGAGAAAAGGAAGAATTCTGGTGAGGAAGTGCAGCTGGTAGTGGGCATTCTTGGACAGGTATGTGAGGAGAGAAGGAGAGAGTGGAGTTGAAGATGACACCAACGTTTCTTGCCTCAACGGAAGGTGAAGGAAGAGGCCCCAAGGAGGGTGGCTAGAGTGAGAGAGGAAAAGCGGGAGCATGGGTCCCAATTGTTAGGCTAATATTTAACAAATATTGCTTTGGTGTTTTTTTTTTTCCTTTCCCATGGGGTTTTAGGCTTTGTAATGTGGATTGGTATGAATGCTTCATTTAATTGTGTATGCATGCGCAATGTCTGCTTCTAATAAGTAGATGTTAAATTAATTTGGGAAATTATTGCCCAAACTGTTTTCATCATGGATTCCTAATTGGACAAACCAATATTGTCTATGGCTGTAGTGATTTTGTATGCTGAAGCTGATAACTGCATTTGCATAATGTTTGATAGGATGTTGACTATAAAACTGACGTGAGGCACACCTTCTATGATCCACAAAAATAGGCCATTATTTAAAACCAGATATAAGGGATAGGGAGAGTACATTTCTTTGAATGTAAATTAAACACTGCTGTTGCATCACCAGAAGAGAGTAGTGTTCCAAGACAGTACAGCTCTTAGTTAGCTGTGCCATTTCTCTAGAGATCTCAGTAAATCCACACAATCCCTCATCAACATAAAGTGCTGTCCAGAGTAATCCAAGGCTAATCCAAATGTCAGTGCTTGTCGGCAATGCACACAGAGATGGTGCTGGCACAGAAAAGATTGAACTGCAGGGTGTCAAAAAGTAGGATGGTCCAAGCCAAATGCAGAGGCAATAGGCCGATGGGAGGTATACTCTACATAATGGAACAGCTGATAGATAAGAGACCCTCCTAAATATAACTCTAGGATACCCTAAAACTATCTGACAGCAGACCTTAAAACATGACCAATCACATGGCACTCTCAGATCGAATACCACCAACTCAGATGCTGGGTGATAATCGCTCCTCCTTTTTTTCCTGAAAATATTATCATTATTTGTGAGAATACTCCTGCATCTGACTTCAGATTCAGCTGCTGGCTTCAGTCCTCTATTGGTCTTCCCACAGTTCAGTAAATGAGAACCAACAGATCACTTGCAATGGTTGGCCCAATGCCCAGTAAGAATCACTGTAGTGGTGCAACATTGTTTATCTCTTTTGATAATGATATTGAAAATGTATTCGCAGGGAATGGCAAAACATCATTAGCACTCAGCTAAGTGTTCCAATGATGCTAGTTTGCGATCTCTATTCTTAAGAGGTTATTTCAAGAGGCAGGTATATAACACACGACAGGGCCCTTCATGTGATGCTCATTGTTCAAACTTCATGTTTGCCCTCTTCCGTCTCCAGTTTTAAAGAGCTTCATTGATTTCTCCAGAATCAGTGTGATTGTTGGGAGAGTTTCTATGAACCAGACAGAACTACAGATGTTCTCTTTCTTCTGCACCCTTCTTTGACCTGCTGCTTAGCGCTAAATTCTGCATTTTCACTTAGGATCTCAAGTACCTCTAAGAAATGTAAGTTACACTCTTAAAAATGAGGAGGCTTTTGGTAGTAGACCTAGCCTTGCTGTCCCAAAGACTAATTTTCTCTTTTGATCAATATGTCTATGCATGTAAAACTGCCATTGCATAACACAGTATATACTCAAAGCTGTCTTCACCGGTGCCTTCATACAGCATTGCGAGAAGAGGTTGGACCACTGCCCCAGTGCCAGAGGGACTCTTGTTGATGTGTTTTTGCTACAATGATAGGGCATGTAGGCATACACACATTAGAATAGCCAATAACACAATATTAAATCTGTGGCATATGTGAAATAAGGGAGTGTTATCACAGACATTTTCTCAGTTAAAACCTCCACATGTATAATGATATGTTTCTACCTTACTGTAAAGGAACTGTTTTTCTCAAGTTATAAAATTGCGCATTTCTCCCAAACCATATAATGTGCATGTTGGGATAATCGAATTCTACTCATTTACAATCTCCTGGAATAGTAGCGGGTTCTTCTCTGTGACGAGGTGTGAAGTACACAAATTGCATTTTCCTATTTGTCTTTTTAGAGACAGTGAACAGATCCTTCAGACGGACACGGTGGGAGCCATTCAAACGAACCCTCCCTGTGTACTTTTAGAGACAGCAAACAGACTCTTGTCTCCATGTCCAGTAAGTGAGGCCTGCAAACAATCCATTGGCAGGGATAAAGCCTTTGAAGTACAGGCTGTCATTACCAGTGGTGCACTTGCAGCCATGCTGAAGCTCAAGGGATGTGTTGCAAGCGATTTCATGAGCTCGAAACAAATGCTGATGTGTGTTTATACTAGACACACAAATGAAAAGTGTCTTAATGTTTTAGAATAGCTTTAATGTTGTGAAATCCGGATGCCACAATCGGGTCCATAGGCTGACGTTGGAACCCCGGGACCTTTTAGCATCCTGAGGATAACTTGAACTCACTGACAAAGACCCAGAGACGATTCTAGCCATTTTTAGAGGCTGTCTCCCATGAGTAGACAGCCAACTCCCTCTTACCTCTTGCAGGACCAGTGAAGTGGACTGCTCTGACTACTGTTTGGACCTCTACATCATACAAATTATATGGTGTGCCTACCGGAAGCTGTCTAGGCCACTTTAAGATGAGGAGGAGGTGCAGAAAAACAAAGTGGTCTGTGGATTAGAAAAGACTTGCTTGTTTGGGACTGTGTGTACTGAGACTTGAGCAGTGCCTCTACCTGTACCGTTACCTGACTGCAAAGGATCAGATCTATGAAAGTATTCTAGGGGACACCTACTCAGTAGCCAAAGGTTTACAGAACTGAAATCCCTCACCAATCCACGAATACCTACCCTCGGAGGCCTCAGAAGGATAATTGGATCATTTAGTTCAATGCACAGGTGCCCTTCCCTGGAACTGACTCTGACAGAAGCAGCAACTGCTTGCAGCTTTTTGTTCTGTGATAACACTTAATCTGGAGCTTCCGCAGCTGCTATCTGCTCTTGTGGAGGCCCCGCCAGCCCACATCTGTGACCCTCATCTGCTGAAGAGGCTTGCGCTGGCAAATGTCTATCTTGAGAGAATCACCTTGGATGAAACCACAACATTAAGTCATTTATTCAGCCTTGACAACTGAATGGTGCCTAATCCCTCTTAGGACATATTTCTCTGATGCAGGTTTCCTTAGTAAGGCTTTCTTAGAACAGACCTAACAATGTAGAACACTTCCTGGTCAATGCGTGCGGCTAGGGGTCACAGATGCCTTATACTCTCTTTATAATCTCCTTAAAGTACAAAAAACAACTTTAAAGAGAGAGAGAGAGAGAGAGAGAGAGACAGAGAGAGAGAGAAAGAGAGAGAGAGAGAGAGAGTGTGTGTGTGTGTGTGTGTGTGCTCCTGCGTGCACACATGCATTGTTCCCTTGCATTCTGCATCTGCCATTGATGACGTTTTAGACACTGCATGCGACTAGGGGTCACGGATGCCTTATAATCTCTTTATAATCTCCTTAAAGTACAAAAAACAACTTTACGGGGCATGTGTGTGTGTGAAAGTTATTCTCATGCATTCTGCATTGGCTTTTGATGGAGTTTTCTCCCATCCAGAGAATGGTCATACATGTAAGTGCTTTGTTGCAAGGGACCTGGAATCCATCTTGACCTATGTCTTTTCTTGGTTCCCCCTTTTTTTAATTGAACTCCAGAAAATCAGCTAAATTTGAAAGTACATGTGTACCTGTATCAGCTGCCTAGGGATAGCTTAGTCCATTTCGAACTTGGGCTACCCTTGACAAGAAGAGCCCAACAACACATGGAAGAATGTGTTTACCACTTCCGGGTTCCATTTTGACTTGCATTGATTTAAACTGATACCCCATTAACATGCCTGTTCCAGTTACTCTGACTGCATTGGTTGGTCCCATTGTCCTCAATGAGTTTTTAGGTTTCATAAAAGTCTTGGTTTTACCATTACACTCTGTCAGATTAAACATTTTTTCAAATTAAACTGCATTTGCCCTGCAGTTTGTCTGTTGGTGTTAAGCCTTGAGCTTCAACCTGGGGAAGCCAATGGAAACTTCAGCTGTCTACAGACCATGATATGAAGGTGAGAGTTTAGCATGTGGTGGTTATTATGGCACCACTCTCCCACTGTCTCCACTCAGCTCTCTAAGAATGAAAATATTTCCATTATTGAGCATAACAATTGTTAATTCCTGCTTTCTGTTTCACCTAAATGACCAGCGTCACAGAGTTTTAATAAACAACTTGTACTATTAAGAGCGTCAGCAAAATATTTTACTTTAAAAGTCATAAATGCTAAATGCTGCCACAAGCAACAGGCTATATTTGCCCATTCAGATAATGAATAATATGGTAATCACGACTGTGTCGGGGGCGGACATGGCTGACAATGGACCGCGAGCCCGAGCCTAGGCAGGCCGGAGCAAATGTAGGGCCTTGGCGGGGACCGTGGGCTGTTACTGGCCAGGTCCTTCCCCCAACAAGGAGGTGATAGCCATTCACACCCCAGGATTCATCCGGGGTCTGAATGGTTTATTTTTATGTATTTGGGAGATTAGCTGCGCGACCTGGCACTGCGTCCTGGTTCACAGTCCGTTTTCAATGTTGATGACTGTGACATCATCAATATTGACAACGGACTCTGTCAAACAAGATTCCGGGTCTCGCAGAAAAGGTACGTTTCTTTTTTGTTTGTTTAATGGCACGTTAGCACCCGTGTCGTTAACGACACGAGTGCTAAGAGGAGTGGAGTAGGGTGCAAAAAGAAAGAAGGAGTTGGGAAGGAAAGGGGGTGCTGGCCAGTTGCACCCAGGCTGCTTGGAACACGGCTTCTACCATACAATACAGTCCGCATTCCAAGCCCTCCCAGCGTCCTAATGAGGATTATTCCGTGTAAGCCCTGGATCCTGATTATCACTGAGGATTCAAACATTCCACTCTGAGTGGGTGCTGGGTATCCTTGAGGTTTGCACGGATCCAGATGGCTATGTAGAAACCTGCCACCGCTCTGAATGCCTGTCTGATCCTCAGCAGCTCCCACACTTGCATTTTGTTGACAACTGCCCCAGTGTTCTTCTACAATCAGTGGCCTCTTCCTACTGCAGTGACACAGGCAATGGTAAGTGGACTGCTCTGGTCTTGTGCCAACCGGCTCCTCTGGTTCCATCCTCATCCTTTCACTGGTCTTTTGGTGTGCAGGTCTTCCCTGTTTCACTTTGCATACTCTGCATTTTATGCACATTTTATTTTGGTAGAGAACGACGGCTACCGTCTCCCCATAGCTGCCCGGCCTTACCTTATTAGCCAGCCATCCTGCAATGTGTTTCATTTCATTGTTGTACACCTCTTTTCTCTATCTATTTGGGTTTCTTGTGCACATTTTAAAATGCGTGTCCATGCATGACATCTGCACTCCCAGCAACAGTGTTAATAGTGGTAAAGCCGTGGTGCAGAGTAATACTGACACGATATGCCCCCAACCGGCGTGCTGACCCTGTCGGAAATAGCCCAGCAAGTTAATGGCCTGAGCAGAGCAAGGGTCCCTTAACGAGGGTGACGATGTTGTTACCATTAGCATTTGTGTAGCTCCCTACACTGGTGCTAATGGTGGCTTTTAAAAAAAAGAAATAAATGAAACTTGCCATTTTCGCACGGCCTGGCGCCACGTCTGTGATTCACAGTCCATTTTCAATGTTGACGACTGTGCCGTCATCAACATTGACAACGGGCTTAGGGAATCACAGTGCAGAGCTGGGCCACGCAGAAAAGGTATCTATTAAATATGGTGACATTATGGTGGAGACGGGTTGCAGGGATGTCCCTGCATGTTCAATGTAATAATGTCTCTGCAAAAAACGGCGACTTTTTTGTCAGGAGAGATTTTTGCGGGGACATTATTGCATGGAACCGTCATAGGACAGTGTGACATCGCACGGCTAGGATAGATGCAGACACCTATGTTTTTTTTTTGTGTTAGGTATGTCAAGCTGCACCAGATACTGCAAGCGAGGGGCATACCAGAAGCTTCTGACATGTATGCAGCTGGAATCTTAAGTTGTGCAGTTCATCACTCGGAGTGTGTTTGCAGAACCAGGCTCATAATTTGGAACATATGCTCTTTCTGTTTATATTAACAAGGACTAATAAAAAGAAAATGAATGTCTGTTTTTATAGATGCACAGTGTTACAAGCACTCTTGCATGGCAATACAAAGATGAACGCTTTGCTCAGCATATTTAGGTGCAGTGACTAGTAATAAGGCCTGACAGCTTAATCAATTAAATGACGTTGTCATTTGTGAACCCAATCTTCGCCCACTGCTCCTTGCGCGACAAGGGCGAATGTCATCTGTAGGAACTGTTTAGAGGACACTGCAGTCAATACAGACCTGCAAAGGGGGCCCATTGACTCTACATCAGCAGGTTTACAATGGATGGAACTGTTCCAAAGATAAACCACCTAACGCTATTAGGAATGGGATTCCAAAATGGGTCCTCTCCCATTATCTTGGTTTTGGCGCATATTAAAAACGTAATAAATGACCTTTAGTTCCTAATGCAATATATTCGGATCAGGATGTCCTTGCTTTGTCTGTGTTTGCAGGAACGCGTTGGCAAGAATATAACTCAATGGGCCTCATTATGAGTGTGCCGGTCGCAGTAAGTTACCGGCACCGTTGTTACCAGACCGGCCCACCACGAGTTCCGCGGGCGTGTGCCATTGCACCCGCCAGGTCTGACCTGGCGGGCAGAATGGCACCTGCCTGCAGACGTTGACAGTAACACCGGCACCATTATGAGTGGTGCCGGTGCTACTGTCTTCCCCATTTCCATTGGGTCCTATGCAAGTTTATATTTCCTGGCCGTAGGGACCACGGGGGTTGTAATGTGCTGAAAAAATGACACCGACAGCAGCCTGCCGCTTTTACCGGCACGGCTACCGCCGGAGTCATAAGGAGACCCAACGAGTGGAGTCCCTTTTCTATGCCTGTGTGACGTCTGGAGCCTAGGAAAGCTGACCTACTAGGACAATACCCACAGAGCCAGGGGCTACCTGGTGGCTATACCTTGTGGTGGCTGAGGAGTCCCCCCTCACGGCCATGCTCATGTTTTGACTTAAATATTATGAGCTCAAATGGAGAGAACCCAGGATGGATAGTTGCACCCTCATTTCATATTCAGAGTTCTGTCCCTCACTCCGTTCTGCAGATGAGAGAAGGTGCTACTCACTGTGCCAAACCCATCAGCTTGGACTATGCTTGGGTGAGGGTGATCGGGGTACTGTAACCCTTATATGGAAAAAGGGCACTATATGTCTAGTTAGTGTGAAGGGCCCGCATTCATTAAAGTGAAATGCAGTAATATCACCCATTGTCAATAAAAAGTGAGCAAGGCGCTATCTTCCTACAGTGGAGCACAAATAACGGGCTTGGCTTAATCGTCCAGTGAAGAGAATGCGCGGCAAAGAAGTGGCCAGGTGCTATAGCCCTGTAACTAAAAGTTGAGCAAAGATTTAGGTTGGTTCTATAAACGGTATATGGAGAAAAAATCGGGGGAAAAAACGACCCAGAGAAAATGCCGAATTCGCTACTGTAAAAAATAAAATGAAAAGAAAATTTCAAGTCAGGGGGGCAGGGGTTGCGGAGGTGCATCCCGCTCGCCTTCATCCACATTCATGGAATTTGGAAGTGGCAGGGCTATCCCCGCTTCCATAAAAAGGAAATCGGGGACAAAAAAAAGCACTCTGCAGCGGAAATGCCTCCTCTCAATGGGAAAAGAGTTGTGGAGTGGAACAGCAGGTAAGTGAGCCGCAGAGGTACGTTTTTATGGTAAGAGGGAGGAGGGTGGGAGGACAGCAGGCGGTTGGGATGTACATGATTATTTTTATACAGGCGTTTCAAATTCGTAATTTTCGAATTCAAGATTTTCGTATACGAAATAATCACATACATCCGCTATAAACTGGTGTCTGTGGTTTGATGCAAGAAGTGTCTGGGTGCTGTACCCCTGATACTATGTTGAGTTGAGAGACCTTGGATAGACCGTTATCCTTACTATAGTAAGAACAGCAACGCATGATTGCTTCACCCATAAGGACACTGGTGGGTCAGACAAGTAGAAGAGAGGATTTCATAGTTTTGTTGTAGATAAACCCCCAGTTTCTGTTCAAGCATTCATCTGAACATCCTCCTGTTTATGAATACATTTAGTTCGAACTTTTATTTGCTGTGTTGGATGTTTTATCTGTTCACCCCATTAGTCTGTTACATGTGTGGTGAACAGAACCTGAAAATAAGGTACAGCCTACAAGAAAGCCTAGGTCTTACAATCTTGTTTCCTCTGCGTAACCCTCCATATATTTTTTAGGACTTGTGTTTTGATGAGCATCCGCTTGTGACCATATCTCAGTGGGTTATGCTTTCACTGCTGAGATCTGTTGTATGATATGCAGACACTGGCCCAAATACCAGCAAGGCCAACTCTGCCTTTTTTTCTCTGAGGTTTTTAAATGATGAGCGCCTCTTAAGTTGGATAATAGTACTTGTCATTTTTATGTTTTTATGTTGATTTTTATAAAACTTGGTTGTTGTAAAGATATATTATCGAAAAACAACAAATAATAAAAAAATAAAAAAACTACTTGTCATCATCACCATAAAAGCTTTATTTCAGCAAAAACACATAAAAGTGTTACAATAAAAAAAGCATTTAAAACAAATCATATCGTGCGTATCATTGCATAAGTGAACATCTGTTTCTTCAAAGTCATGAAAAGATAGCTACAGGTTAACTATTGTGGAGTCAATGCTCAGAAAATGGTTTGTAGCACAATAAAAATACAAGCAATACAAATATCCAGAAATTAGCCCAAACCCAAGCTGTCTAGTACATCTAGGGAACTTTACTTCCCATACTCATTACCCTCACAATGTGTTCATTGAGGGCTTGATTCACAGAGCGTTTTCCTATGGGATTGCGCCATTATAAAATGCGTCTATGAATCAGGCCCCAAGTACTCAAGCATTCACAAGGCAATTGACCTACAACCAAAGCAAGAACATAATCGCCATTATCTGAAATGCATAGATGTTTGTACTGGCAGCAGTAGACGTCCTTTCTTCTCTCCTAAACTTTGTTTTGACTGTACAGTCATAAAAGAATCTAGAAGATTATGACAGCCTCTAAAACTTTTCATTGTATCTGGGCTGTGATATCATAAAATGTACCAATCATATCCTGGATTAGTGATGAATATTTTATCAAAGCTTGCCCCTACTGATCGATACCTTTGTGATAAAATGACATTGAACACATGTCAAAAACACCAGCTCAATGGAGAGTTCTTCTGCTGCTCTCAAGGATCTATGTTCATATCTGTTCGGACAAAATGTGATGCTGTGACAAAGAAAGTGATCACGAGCAGGACACAGCAACTTAATGTTTCAAATCCCTCCATAAAAACTCTACAAAACGGACAGCCATACGATTGGTGGTGACGCCAACGCTTTGTTTACTACTTCAGTGAGAAGTAAACTACCTAGCCTCATTCTTAAGTACATGGATCTTGCAAATGGCCATTTTATAACATGTGTATACTTTCCATGTTGAAAGTAGTCTGTAATGGCCAGAGCAGCCTCTCCTGTGGTCAGTGCCGGGCATTAGATCAGATTCTGCGAGCACTCCAGATATGATTCAGTGATCCTTTGCCTAGAACTGCTGCTGTAAATATCAGTGAGAGTTACTTTCTGGTTAGATCTTTGGTGCAAGTGAATCAAGGAAGGAAGGCCCCACCTTGATAGCTCGGGCATCCTTCAAAGCTTCTCTGTAGTTATCTAGACAATTGATGGACCTAACGGCACCCAGTGGAACAGTGGTTTTACTGCTAATATGCACACAGTACGATGTTTGTCAAAACATCGAGGGCTCTCTGAGGGAGTGATAAGAGGATTAAAAATAAAACATTTTCAGTTCTGTTAAATGTTCGGTTCAGTCTCCTACGAGGCAGCAGGAACTTCTTGCATTTTTATAAAATTCAAGGGCTGGAACAACTGCTTTATTCTGGAAGGAATTTACAGAATCCTGCTCTGCTTTTTCTTTCTAGGATCCCATTCACTTCATCTGTGTGGTACCCCCTTTGCCTTCAGAACTGAACCATACGCCTAAGTAGTCAAAGAATTGGACGTCCTCTATTGCTACCCCATGTATCTGCAAGATTGGCCAGGAACAGGCATCGCACATTCCGACTCACACCCTACAGAAGATGTCCAGTGGAATAGCCTATAGGGTATTTTTTATCAACTGCTAAAGGATGTTGGGGACATCCCACTGGACTCAAGATCTGAGTTTGTGCAAACTCTGGCCTTTGAACAGTTGCCAGTATTCTTGAGCCCAGCTAGCCAGAGGGAAGTGAAAAAACAGTATTGTCCTTATTTGGACAAGTCCATCCAGACCGCTAGAAGTCACCAGGGGCTTTAGCAGCCCAAATTACTGATTAGGCTTCGAGCTCTCCCATCCCTTAATCCAAATTGGTTGACACAGGAAAGGCAAACCCTCCAAAGAATAATGGAACAAGACATCCATCAGTTGAAAGAAGCCTGGAACAAGTGCACCTTGCTGGACGAGGAAATTCCCATTCCTACCTCAATGTTTGTTTGCAATAGAATGGGACACATACATAGCCTGCCAGTATTGAACAGTTAAGAAGACAAGCCTATGGAACTTGGGGTGATGTGACCCATGACACTATACATACAAACATAAGAAGGAATTGGAAGAAGACCTAAACACGGAGGAAGACCCGAGTCTCAGATGTGGGAGAACTAAGCGGAATAATGTATTTCCCATGACAGTGGCAGGTGAAAACATGGATGCCCGCAGAGTGAAAGCCAATGGCCATCTAGGAGCATCTGGTCTACCCCGACCAGTCATACTGGAGAGAAGGTGAGGGTTATGCACATCTATCAAATTAGCTAAATGTTTATTTGAAGAGAGCATGTGACAAAGAAGTGGATGCATGCTATAAAGCTGGGTAACAAATCCGCAGGCCACTATTTCACTGTAACTCTGTGTTTGATCTAAGAATTAGCTGGGCGCTACACCCTTAAGTCAGTGTTGAGTTGAGAAAACGGGGAAAACAAGGATTCACACTGTAGTTAGAACCTTGACACATGTTTGTTTGACTCACGCAGACGAGTTTAAAGCAGTTCCAGAGATGATTTCCTATTTGTTCATAGATGAAGCCCTAGGCCCTGATTCAAGGAATTATTTGCATGTAAAAACGGGGATTTGCGTGCCATTCTGCCTGCAAATCCCCATTCGTCAAACAGGGATTCACGGCTGAATGCAAATCCCTGTTTTACATGCAAATAATTCCATTAATCAGGGCCCTAGTCTATATTGGTGTTTATCCCAAATGGGTTTGAACCTTTATTTCCTGTGTCTCATGTTTTGCTGCCCATAAATAGTTTACATAGACCTTTATCCCAACCACCTCCTGCATCCCGGTACCTGGGAAATGACTGAAGAAGTTGCTAGACCCCATGCACCTGACCCTGTACTTTGGTTAGAAGGATCTATGTTGTTTTATCACATTCAGATTCTTTCTATTCGATGTTGCACTCATTTCCCTCTTTCCGTTGCCTTTACCGTGGGAGCAATCCCATAGGTCCCTTTACTCCCTCAACCCCTCCTCCTAATTATACAGTTCGCTTAGCCCCCAGACATATCTTTGCATATTTGCGAAATGAGACTGTATAATCCAATTTTGAAATCTGGGAGTTGTGTTCATTTTTCATTGAACCCATTCAATGAAGTAACATATACCCAGTTAGAGAACCTGAGGGAGGAAGGCCAATAGCCCCACTGTGTTTGCATTATTTCACACATTATTGTTTGACTCATCCTGACACGGTTACTTTAGACCAGTACTAGACAGGATTCCCGATTTTTCTTGCAGATAAATCTCAATTCTTTTCTTAGAAGGTGGCTTCTCTCTGCTCTCTGATATTGAAGTCTCTGTTCCTCCAACGCCACCTATTTTTCGAATTCAAGGTCTTTCTGGTTCTATCTCCTGTTACAAACGTATTACTCATGAGGAGACCTCTCTCCTACTGGCCAAAGCTCATCCTACTGCTTCCCCTACAGATCCTATCCCTTCTGTACTTATACTTAAAGTCTATCCATCTCAAGTTTCTTATCTTACTTCTTTTCTTAATATATTTCTCTTGACATCAACTTTTTCCTTAGCCTTTAAACACACCTCTATTATTCCAATTTTAAAGAAATCTACTGCTGACCTTTTGCTCATTTCAAATTTACGTCCCACCTCCTTATTGTCTTATCTTTCTAAATTACTGGAATGGTTGGTATATTCTCAACTTTCTACCTTTGTCTCTAATTCTTCTATACTCCCTTGATTCCAGTCAGGCTTTCGTTCTTGTTATTCTACCAAACTGCCCTTCTTTCTGTTCTGGACTCATTACTCACTGAACGCTATTCTAAACTCTCTTTTCTTCTTATTCTTTTGAACCTTTTAGCCGCATTTGATACGTTTGATCACTCTCTTCTATTGGCTTCTCTCTCGTCTTTTGGTTTTTCTGGTTCTGTTCTTTCCGGGTTCCAGTCATACCTGTCCCAAAGACCTTGTCTGTTTCTTGGGCCGGTAAAACATCTGACACCTTTTCTCTTCGTCATGGTTTCCCACAAGGGTCTATTCTGTGTGCTTTTCTGTTTTCACTTTATACTTCCCCTTTTGCTGTGGTTATATCTTCATTTGACCTATCACATAATTTTTATGCTGATGATACTCTGCTCTTCCTGTGTTGTTCTTCTTTTTCGTCTGATATTCACCATAATCTCTCTGCTTGTTTAGTTGCAATTAAATCCTGGATGTTGAATCCCTATCCTATGCTTAACGCTGCCAAAACCCGGGTTCTTTTCTTTCCTGCTAATACTCGTCCTCTTCCCATTTCACCTTCTTTTGTTTTGTTTCCCCCATCCCAGCTGCCTATTTCTCTTACTGCCCATAATTTGAGGCTTCATCTTGATTCTGCATTATCATTTACTTACCATATTTCTCTGTCTTTGCATGCCTGTCGCTTTCATTTATATAATATTCGTAAAGCTTGCCATTTTCATACTTTTCAAGCAAAAAAATTGTTGATATCCTCTCTGATCTTCTCTCGACTTTTTTACAGTTCCACTGCTCTCTTTGGTCTTCCGCTTACTCGCCTTGCTCCTCAGAGGTCTGTTTTCAGTGCTCCCATCCATCTTCTTTGTCTTCTTTCCTTTCATGACTCCATTTCCTCTTCTCTTTCTACTCTTAGTTGGCTCTCTTTTTACTCTCAATTTAAATTCAACTTTCTATGTCTTGGTTTCAAGTCTCTTCATGCTCTTGCACCTGACTATCTATCTTCTCTGGCCTCTTTCTATATTCCTTCTCGATCTCTTTGCTCCTCTTCTCAATTTCTTCTTGTGGCTCAATGTCCTCTCTGTGCTCAATCTCGCTTTCGGTCATTTACCCTATTAGCACCCTTACAATGGAATGCTCTGCCCTACTCTCTTTATTCTGTTTCTCTATATTCTCTATTTCGTAAGTTACTGAAGTCCTATCTTTTCCATCTAGGTTAATGTAACAGGTTGCTTTTATTTTGCTATGTTATTTTATCATTTTCTGATTCTCTGTACAGCGTCTTGGCCTAAGGCGCTATGTAAAATACAAATAAAATACAAAAATACATTGTGGTGACTGCACCTATACAAGTGCCAGATTTGAGACATGAAAGGAGGCGAGTGGAAGGAAAGACCTTGGAGATTAAATTGAGACAGTGAAATAAGTGGAGGAAATGCAATCTAGACAGAGAGGGTGTGAGTGGTGGCAAGGAGGCACTGTTACTGTGAAGGGCTTACATTTTATTTCTATTAAAATTGAGAGATTAGTTATGAGTGAATGGGAGGAGAGCAGTTGGATGGATGAGCCAGCAAAGGCACAGATTTCTCTAATAACCGTTGCTGGTAATCTTTTAACAGGAGGAGTGGCAAAGATGTGTGAGATGAATTTGAAAGACCAAAGAAATATCGAGGCTTAGTACCACAAAATGAAATATGCCAATCACGAGTTGAAAGATACAAATATCTTTATTTCTGTGCAGAATTCAAAGCAAAACAGATAGCTATCTGGCTCCCAACACCTTGCAGTATGTACCAGCAGACACAGTGAGGGGTGAGAGTGCTGTCACAAATCTCTCCCCTTCTCACCTGTTTTTGTTGTTTTCTTGCGACCTTCTGTGGCGTCTTCTTTCTCACGGTCCGGGATTAGTATAAACCTGTGTGCTGGTCCTCGGATTCCAGCGTGATGTTCACAATTCAACTCCAGGATACGTTCAGATGACCAGGACAGAGACCAGGAAGAAATGATGCTCGCACTCGGAGGCACGGAACGCCGTGACCCAAGCGCGGGTGAAAATCCAGGAAGATTGGAGGTAAGGAAGAGGAAAGGGCGGAAGGGGAATTCAAAGAACCGTGAACCACGAATCAGAAGAAAGCTCCAAACGAACTCCGACAACACACGTCCAGCTACAGAAAGCGGTAGCGTTGAGACACGCAGAGCCGCGGGGGCATGTCTGTTTTGTAGAATGTGGAGTGTAGAGACTGGCAAGCAGCGTTCCGTATCAAGCGGCCATGTTGGAAGGATTATTGTATTCAATCCCCTGTGGGTCAGGGACCACGAAGTCCAGAAGGGACTCAGACGACGGTTCATGACAAGAGCTGGACATCTTAATGTGGGCTCTTTTATACATTTCTTCCAATCATTGTCCAGCCCCTCTCCAAACTAATAATTTACATGCTAGGGTTTGTGCCCAGTTCACATGACAAATATTACAATATTGAACAACATATTTAACAAGTTTACATGTCAATGAAGTTACAATGACAGTATTGGGTCCCCGGCTCATAGTAAGCGTAGTTTCAAGAAAGAACACAATATATTACAACCAAAGCACACGGTTTGAGTTTGCTCTACATTGTTCCGCTGTTTATATGAGGATGATGCTTGTGAGCACAGACAACACTTGGATTGCAGTTCATTCGAGTCACAAGGTTTCTTTGCACAGTCTGCTCTCGGTCAGCCTAAATGTTGACACAACTCAAAGGTCGTTCCGCTCGGCTGCAGATGAAAACACAGTCCACCATTTTAGGACACAAGCAAGAGTTAAAATCAGAATGGCGGATGATTCTGAAAATGGCGGCGAAGTTTGATCAGAAATTGAACATTTCGGATGCGGTTTTCTGTGCAATGCAAATGGGCTTAGGTCAATATTCATAACAAGGCGGTATTATGAGAGTACAGTTTAACAAATTTTCCCTCGTGGTTGGCACATTGGTAGGATTGGAATGAGGCCTTTAAGTAGAGCAATGTTGCTGTGAATAGTGACTGTGCTGTAGCCATTGTCTGACCTCGATACAGAAGGCCTACATACTATCCGGGAACCAGGGTGCTGAAGGTTTGTTAGCGCTGCCATATGGCTCAAAGTGTTCACTTTGGAATATGAGATCATAATGTAATCTTAAAACTGGTTGAGGTCCCAAAGGTTCATGGGTACCTATCTGTTCCTGGTTGGTATAAAGAATGTATGGAAGTTCTTCACACTAACATCATTCAGGCCTGCGATCAGGCATGCATGCAGGGGTACAAAAGTAAAAGCAACACTAAGTTTACCAAGATTAACAGTGCTTTTCTTCTGGCCCTAGGATAGCTCCTGGGTACTGTTCTCAAGCACCACAAACAGGACTCCCTCAGCTATCCTAGATCACTTGCTAATAGCAGTGGGTGTGCATCTTAGGTGTAGCTCCCAGGAGTCCAGTAGGGTAGACCTTCTACAGGGAAAGGCATTACTAAAGTGCATCAATGGACTGGCCAGAGAAATACTGTATGCTTGTTAGATGCAATTAGAACAGATACCTATAGGGACATGTTGGGTAAGCAACCTGAATCAGAGTGCAAGAGACATTAATTGCTAGCTTTAAGATCATCATCATGGTCTGGATGGGTCTCCCATTCCCAGAGTAGAGCTCTTGGAATACTACAGTGTTGGGATTTAGCCAAGGGATGGCAGTATATGCTCTGGACCCTGAGCACTATTTGAATGGGTGTCACTTAGAATGCTACAGAGTCGAAGTATGTCTTATCAATTTGAAAAGCTATATTTAAACAAAGTATGGTGGTTCAGGGAAAAAGTGGCAGTATGGAATTACTGCCACTTGTCCCACTCCACTATACTACATGTTTGGTCCTGGCATCATGCTTGCGGTAAATCCTCTCAATTTCTCTCACCTTCCACCCAAATTTTAGACCTAATCTGTAGTTCCACCAAAATCCCCAATGGAGTCCTATGGACTCCAAATTAATCGGGACTAATACTGCCACCACCACTTGTAATCCAATGGTGAATCTGCCAGACCAAGTGTCAGTAATTCCATTGGGCAGTAGTCCAGCAGATTTACTGCTGGAATACCACCCAAATCGCAATGGGGCCTGATTTAAATTACTTGCTCAAATTCCCCTCATTTGTATGTCCCTTCAGATTTTCTTGGAGGCCCAAGCCCTGCTGAGACTGATAATGTAATATTATGCAGGACCTTGACATCAACTATCTTCCCACCTCCCTGTATCCGGGTCATTGCTTTAGTCCCCAAGGCCCTGTCCTCACTTTCATCTTCAATGGGTAGCAATGGGCTCATGCCTAAGCAACCTTCTTATTCAACCCTGTCCTATCCTCTCCAAACTGTCACGACTCTTGTACCTTTCAGTACCTTAATGCTTATCCTTGTTTTCACACTGCCACTCCTCCCAAGAACACCCTTGTCAGGCATTGGTGTTGTCATAAACTTTGGAGCAAAAGATAATGATTTAATATAAACTGAATATAGGAAGCATCTCCAAAAGAGTAGGAGAGAGGCATTGTTAAAAAGAGCTAGTTGTTAGATTGCACATGTTGTTTGCTGATATGTTAAAGCAGATGTCTTAGAAAAAGTTGAACTGAATGTGAACTTGCCTGGGAACATTTTGTTTGATAAACAAAAATAACTATTAGCCTGTGAGTATTCCAAAGCCCTTTTCAATACGATTTATTTTTAATGCTAAAGACAAGGAAAACAACAGGGCACAGAATGCGTTTTGAAAGCATATGAGCATTATGTTTTAAGGCCCAAGCACCTGTGACGTATTATCAACAGAAGAACCCAGCCTAGCTCTCCAAAACACTCATTCTCGCAACTCTGAAGTGTAAACGAGAACTGGATTTCTTAAACATGCACTTATAATTTGGATGCCATGTGCCAAGAAAATGTATTTGTTAAGATATATCAGTCGCTTATTAGTGGTGAAATGCAATTGCAAAAGAAGAAATGAGCTGTGAGTTTGACCCAGATATAGTTCATTTGCTTAAAGAGGAGTTAGAAACTGCCCATGGAAGATACCCCTCTGAAACTCTTGCTTGGGAGTGTACAGTAACAAAACACTCGAGATGCCATTCTGAAGAGTGGTTTCTAAGGACACTGCAGATGTCATGAATGGATCTTGGACTCTTTGATTCTAAGGGCCTGTCACAATTGATCAAACTCCAGGCCAGCCATGAAAACTACATTTGCCCAGGTCAACAGGAAGGTTATTGAATAATACACGCATCAGAAGATACCTGAGTTTTAACATGGTAGTATTTTGAAAAAAGAGTATGCAAGGGATGCACCACTAATTCCAACTACAGGAAAAAGTCAACTCCACACTAGCAAAATTAATAGTAAGTAACAGGAGGAAAATCTTTAATCAAAGGTTTAATTATTAAATGTATTCTTGTGTCACAATGTAGGCTCACATGAACACAAAGTTTGTACATATTGTAGCTTGAAGTCATATCTATCAGGATATGTAAAACAAATATATACTGTGCCACATTTTGAACAGACGAAGCATGGCAAAATTGTGTAACTTTTCCAAATCTGATTGCACTGTCACTGTTTAAGTGTTCTGTGCTCACTGACATCTAAATTACAGTGAAATAGGTTGTTGATATAGGTTGTATTAGGCTAGCATATTTTATTAAGAAATTATAGTCCGAAAATGAAATTGCATATTTTCATAAGGAGTGGAAGGGCCCTGCCATCTTGTCATAAGGCTAGAAATCACACCTCTGTGACAATACATGGGAGGAGTTAAAACAAATATATAAGTCATCCATACAGGATATTAAGATTATTATGGAATATGGGGAGATGAACATTGAGGATTTTTTTAACCATCTGGAAATGGGAGAGAAGAGCTTGAAGGACTGACCCACACAGATTAGAGATCACCACATAAATAAAGGATGACCAGACTAAATTTGGAAATTGATTTCCAAAAAGCCCCCTCATAAGAGGGTTTGCTTGAGGAATGATTGCAGGCAGGCTGATTCAGTACCCAGCTGATTCTCCAAATAACACACCACATCTCTAAAAGGTACATTCAACTCTGATCAACCCCAAACTGTCCATTTAGATTGACCAGGGAACATCTGGGAAGATAAAAGGCAGGGAAATCCGAGGAATCCAATTTGAGACAGAAACACAGACACTGATATTTTATATGTCCTTGTCAACCCAGTTAATTGGACACCAACTGATTTACTTCCTTAAAGACCAATGTACTTTGTATTGAGAAACAAAATGTAAAACTGACTGCATTTTGGTGCCAGTTTAATGTGGAATTTCCTTAGAAAAATTCAGTAGTATTTAAAATATAACTAGCGGCTTAAGCCGGTCTAGAGTCAATTTGGGCAATAGTGTTGTTGCAAAATACTATTGCCTACAATGATATTGTGAATTAATACTGACAGGGGAGGCCATAGTTGTAGATTAGGTGTTTGAACAACACAAATGAGTATAGGGAATTCATTCTACTGGATAATAATTGTGCAAAGTTTTAAGTCCCTTATCTTTAAATTCACAGATTCCTGTGTAATATGGAAAGCATGGGGGATTTAAACAATGCCATTAGGAAATTCCACAGAGAATAGCTTCCCACCTTCCCAGGCACAAGGTCAGATAGTTCACAATTATCACCAAACAATAACTGTCATAATTCACTTAGACAAAGATACAGAAATATCACATATTTTAATAAATATATACAAAACATAAAAATATGGGCATTAGAAGAACAACTAAACAACATGATCCAGCCTGTTTTATTTCAAAATACATTTTGAATTTTGAGTAATACACAGTCCATTATATTACCTGGAATTGTGGGTTGGGATCGTATTAGCTGGGGATGTTAAACCAGTGGGCCATGCTAACATGAGCCTATGATTTAATCATATGTATAGAAATACAAATCTTCCTACAGGGTTGCCTCCTCTTGATCTCTCTGCCTCCTTCCCTCCTCCCGGAGTTCTACCTTTATCTTGTCGAGTTTTTTTACTCAACTCTGAAATGCTCTCCTTCGAGCCTCCTCCCTAATGTTCTTTCTCACCAGCTCCTGAATGTCTCCTCAAACCACTTCTCTCTGTCTCTTTTCTTATCTCAATTTTCTATTTCTCTCTCTTATTTTCACTCTCTCTCTCTCTCTCTCTCTCTCTGGTGTCTTCTCCACCCTCTTCAGGCTCCCAGCTTCCAACTGTAAGTGACTCCAATCAAGCAATCCCACTAAGTCAGTGCCTTGTCTGGGATGCCCAAGGGAAGCCCTTATTTATATATTTTTATGGCAAGTTATAATCTGGATGATGAACCCTTGTATAACACCCCTCTCTCAGAATCCCCCCGACCTGCTGAGCCAAGAAGTAGGTTTGTTTTGCAAATTTAAAAGGTTTATTTGAAAAGTAAACAATATATATATATATATATATATATATATATATCACACTTTTAAAATAAATTAATGTTTGATAGCACACTTGGGAAGATGATAGTGATCAACAATGGATAATGTTACAGTGGTACACTCTTTTTGAAGGCTTAGAAGTGATATAGAGAGGATAAAGTAGCTGAGAATGCTTGTATGGCTTCAAGGACAATGCAATGATGAATGAAAATGCAGTACAGAAAATAAACTTGATATGGCTTCAACAAAACCCAATGTAATCACTTTTCCTTGACAATTCACTCCCCCCCTTTATGCAATATAAGGAGATGGAAAGCAGAGCACACAGTTCTCAGGAATGCAATCAAATGCAATATGAAATTCAGTTCCCTCCCAGCAATCTTAGAGGAAAACAGGTAGAAGTTTGAAACACAGGCCCAAAATGCTTTGAATGTGATGACAATGAAGTGAGAAATGTGCTAAAAATGCTTTTAATTCCCTATAGAGGTTCAGGCTGGGTGATGTCTAGTTTAGCAGATTAAAAGGAATTTTAGCAAAGGAAATCAAGGAGCTGCTGATTTTTACACGTGGCCGAAATTGTGCGAAAATGTCAAATCGCGGCAAATTTAATCGCGTACGTCGAGCGTAATTACGGAGGCCCTAGGAAGTCGGTTCTAGGTTCGTTGGAAAGCCTAGAATCTTAGCTTTAAGATAAAATTTCGCTCCTAGCACAAATGGTTCCGGAGATACGGACGATTTCATGAAGGTAGTTTTTCGGATTTGAAATTTAAAAGTTCAAAATGACAGGTGACAGTTTTCAGCTTTAAAAAGGACATAATGACACACACAATTCCTATGAGGTAGTTCTAAATAGGTTAAAATAGTTTTAATTAGATTATATTAAACTGAGAGATTGGTTTTGCACAGTGAGTACTCACACTATATTTTTGAAATAAGCCGTCAAGGTCTGGTTAGGTTGGACGGGACTTCCGGCGGGTGGTTCTGAAGTCCCGGCTATCTGGGTCAGCTCTGCTCTCTGTGTCTGTCAAGCACCGGTTCTGCTCACAACGGTCTGGTTTGTGGTTCTCTTTGGTTCCGGATACAGCACTGCTTTCTGGATACTGCTACAGGTTCTTGCAAAAGTTATTGGCAAAAATTCAAACAGCTTGCCCGGCTGTTGAATAGTTTGGTTGGTTTTGAGGCCTGCTGAAGAGGATTCAGCTTGTGGATTCAGGCCTCTCTGCTACAAATTCTGGAGTTAACTTCGGCTACAGGTTCTGGAGATTGATGGATTTGAAGTCTGGAACTCTGGATGTGAAGTCTGAAGTCTCCCGGCAAAGCGTCCTGCAAGAAAGTGGAAAGTGAATGTCCCTACCTGTCCTGCACTGACTGCTTTTATGTGTTTAGAAAGTGGGTGTGTGCGTGGCATAACTGAGCCTGCCCCTCCCTACTTGTCATTGGCCCAATTCTCCCCTCTCCCATGATTGGGGGAAGGAAATGGATTGTCATCATGATGAGGTCTGTTTATGGGTCAGAGGATCCTCCCCTGGTCAATTTGCCCACAAATCTATATTTGATTCAAATACATATTTCCCAGATACACAGTGGTTGACATTACATGTATATATTACAGATGAATTAAGACAGGTCTCTGTTCAAGCCCAATGTTCCTGCGAGCTGGGATTCAGAAATTACCACATTTTGCGCTTTTTGGTCGGTTTACCAATATCGTACATTTACAAAAAATTACACAAATGTGCGCAAGGAGTATGCACATTACTTGATGAAGTGTCAGATTTTTAACATGCAGACATTTGGAGTAAGACCCTATTCTCCGCTAGCAACCCCCCAGAATACACCACAGGGTCCTAACACTTCTTAAAATGTGCACGGAAAAATCCCAAGAATAATGATATTATTTATATAATTTTGACCAGTCCGCACTGTGAGTTATCTATCTTTTTAAAATTATGCCCTGGTCAAAAAGGGGTGTGGCTTCCCACATCACATGGTGGAATAACTGGTTTATCCACTTCCCCCAAGCTCAGCTTGCTAGCAGAGGCACTGCCCCTCCCAGTTTCTCCCAAGAGGAAGCCATTTTACGACCCCCCCCAATATAACATTTGCCTGAGTCCAGGACAGAGCTTTGTTCAACTTCCTGCAGTCCCCAGGTGCTCCTCCCCTAACCCAATCAGAGAGGTGTCATCTCCTTTTGGCAGGGGCAGCAGGATGCAGCCAGGCCTGGGAAGAGTTGTTGAGCCAGTTCAACTCCTGTCGGGGGGTAGTTGTCTGGCAGAATTCAATTTCTTTAAGCCAAGCTTCAGCTAAATGTCCTGTTTGTTCCCAGTGTAAATCAAACTTACAGTTTTTACACATGCAGCTAGAATGCTGATTCTAAGTTCAAAGCCATGACATTTAACAGTTGAAAACTATGTGACACTCAAAAGTAGGTCACTCATTTAATTTAAACATTTCGATTTTAGTGGTTTTAGTCCAATTTCACTTAAGCTGCTGACATCCACAGCTCAGCCAGTTTTGTTATAAACATTGTTTTGGGCTCTTCATCTTCCCAGATTTTGTATGCACACAAGAATACATTCTGCCAAATGTCTGCTGGTGTTCATTGAGATTTTTGAATATCTTGTGATGTTTAAAATAGGCATTTTGAGTTTGCATTCAGGAAAACAAAGGTGATTTTAAGGCGCTTTTGTTCTAACAACACTGTTATTTTTCCTTTGACACCACCTTTCACCCCTGGCGCTTCCGGTCCATCATGCTGGCACCGGTGGGTGGCAGGTTAAACAACCATTTAGCTGTGCGCACAACCGCACGGTTTTCCTGGTTCTGGGATGGATTTATGGGCGGCGACAGCTCATCCCCACATCCACCCAGTCTATTGATTTAGTTTTGTTCTGGGATAGAATGATGGGCGGCGACAGCTCATCCCCACATCTACCCCGTGCAATAATTCAACATGGGTCAAAACCCTTGACAAACCCCCCCTGCCCGACTGCACTTTGAATTTGAGTCGAGGGGGAGTCGGGTGCAAAGAATGTTTTGATCCACACGCTGGTATGGCTGCACCATCTTCTCCCAATTCTGTAGATGGCACAGTTCTGCATCTTTTCCTCCATCCGGTTGATCAATCAGTTCTCCTTGCTGGTCCTGATGGGAGGATTGGGCGGTACCCCAGGCCCCTTGGATCTTTGCTCCCGGTCCCCAGTCGTCCTCCTTGGTCAGTCTCCAGGTTGGAACTGAATTACTCTGGAGCGGCCCCCTCTGGGATTCCAGTGGATTCCTCCAGTTGTTGCAGAGTGTGCCTGGGATGGCAACACTTCAGCTGATTAATATGGACCCACTTATCTTCCCCTTCTGCCAAATTACCTTTGGGGATGCGGATTTTGTAGGCAAGAGGGGAGATCTTGTCTATAATTTCAAAGGGTCCCTTCCATGAAGGCAAAAATGTTCGCTGTTTGGCCTGGTTCCTTTGGAAATTGTATAGATAGACCCGGTCTCCCACATCATATTCCTTCCTGGTGGTTTCTAGATTCCGCTGAGCATAGGCAAAAGCATGCTGAAGGTGTTTTCTTTAAATTCTCCACATACTCATGAGTTGTGGAGGCATTTATCAGTGTCTGCTCTTGTGTCCTGTAGAGCAAATGCTGGGAAGCACCATCTTGCGTCCGGTCATCAACTCAAATGGTGACATTTTAGTTGCAGATGAAGGGGTAGATCTGATGGCCATTAGGACCAGAGGTAATCGGATATCCCAACTTGGCCCAGAATCTGCCACAAACTTTTTTAATATGCTCACAATGGTTCCGTTGTATCTCTCTACTGCTCCAGAAGAAGCTGGCCGGTAAGCAATATGTAGCTTCCTTTTAACCCCCAGTATCTCCCACATCTTTGTCATTACTTCACTGGTGAAGTGGCTATCTCTGTCCGCCTCAATCCTTTGAGGTAGACCAAAACGGGAAAAGATGTGGTTAATCATCAGGGCAGCTGCTGTTTCTGCCTTGCAGTTTGGGGCCGGAAGACATTCCACCCACTTGGTAAACATGTACTTGTTTCCTCTAGACAAGCGAATTACAGGACCTACAAAGTCGATTTGCAAATCTGACCATGGCAGTGTCATCCCCCTCTTTTGGAGAGGCGCACAGTGTGTGAGGGATGATGGCTGAAACTGTGCACACACAAGACACCCCTTCAAGTATTGGTCGAGGTCCTGCCCCATGTGTGGCCAATATTGAACCTCTCTTAAGATTTCCAGTGTTGTGTGAAACCCCCTATGACCGGCTGTGGCCGCATCATGGGTGTGACTTAACATCAGGCTTTCGTCCTCGAGACAGTTTTCTCTGGCACAATCATGCAAGTCAGCCAGACCTTGCGCGAGGGGACTCTTCTTGTTTTGGCCATATCTGACCTCCACAGGAAAGCCTTGCATTGACAGAATCCAGGATGTAATTCGGGAATTACTCACATTTCCGGCCGGGATTCTGTCACTTTGGAGATATTGCAGAGGCTGGTGTGGAGTCTCCACTATGATGTGTTCCCCCTGAATAAACGGGCGGTAATTCTTCAATGCCCACACCGTTGCCAGGAGTGCCTTCTCACAATCGTTGAATTTCTCCTCCACAGATGATAAAGTTTTACTTGCATAGGAGATTACTTTATTTACTTTATTGACCTTGTCATGCTTTTGGTATAATACTGCCATCAAGCACGAGGTATTAGAGAACCCTGTCTCCAGGAAGAACTCCTTGTTTCTGACAGGGTAAGCTATGCAAGATGCTTGTGAGAGGCTTCTCTTGAGTTGTCTTACTGACTCAGATTGTTCTGGACCCCATTCCCACTTGACCCCGCCCTTCAAGAGATGAATCAGGGGTCTGGTGATCTCTGCCTAGCCCTCAATGAACTTTCTGCTGTAATTAGTCAGTCCAAGGAGGCTCCTTAGTTCCCACAGAGTGGTGGGGTCTTTCATTTTCTGAAGTGCTTCCACTTTCTTTTCCTGGGGACAGAGACCCTGAGGAGTAATCTCATGCCCTAAGAAATTAACACAGGATCTACACCACTGTGCTTTCTGAAAGGAAAGTTTTGCTCCGGCGGCCCTCAACTGTGTCAGAACATAACGAATCTCCGCTATGTGTTCCTCCACAGATGAACTTTTGATGAGGACATCATCTACATAAGCCAGGTTACCCCTCGCACCCAGGTCGGGCATGGCCTTATGTAGGAAAATGTTGAATTCATTGCCGGAGTTGAGGTATCCGAAGGGAGTCCGGGTCCATTTGTACTGCTGGCCCCCAAAGGTAAAAGCCAGTTTGTATTGGTCCTCCCTACTGACAGGCACGGTCCAGTATCCATTGTCCAGGTCTATTGCAGTGAATACCTGTGACCCCTGGATCTGGGCCAGCCCTTGGTCAATGTAGGGCAGAGGCCATCGGGAAGTATGGACCCGTTTGTTGAGCTCCCTAAGGTGGGCGCAGAGTCTCCACTGGCCGTTTGGCTTCAATATTCCCAGCACCGGATTATTGAAAGTGCTGTGGACTGGATGGATTATTCCCCGGGACTCAAGGTTCTTAATTATTTCAGTAAGGGACTCCATGGATGCGAGAGGCAAGCGATATTGCTTCACAAACACTGGAGTCATGCCAGGGTCCGTGGGAATTGTTGCTGTGTGGATGTCGGTGCGACTACAGTCATATGAGTCTACCGCAAAGAGATCTTGGAAATCCAAGAAAACTTGTTTCAACTTTTGCTTCTGTTCCAGAGTCACGCAGGCATCAGCCAGGTTGAGTCTCTCTTCCACCCTCTGCCTGAAGCCTGGAAAGACTTCTGGTTTTGCTATCTCAGCGGCCTCCTCCAGCTGGGTGGAGAAGTCCCTGGTCAGAGTGCTGATTTGGACCAGAGGCTTCATGTGGGAAAGGCAGACCTCATGGACCTGGAAAATCAACTCATCCCCTCTGAGGTCACAAGTCACATCTTCCTTACCATAAGGGCAAGAAGTGTACACCAGGAAGTTCCCCCCAATGCCGGGTGAAAATCCTGTCTGGTGTTGTATTGTCCTCACTGTCACTGTCAAAACAGTCCTTGGGGATCGGTCCTAACAGTTCATTTCCTAAATCAATGGAGAAATGTCGGTCATCAACCGCCATTCCAATGATGGTGCCTGCGGCTAGAGTAATACTCTTTAAGTCGCTGTTATCCACCTCTATTGGAATGGTGTCATGTTCTATGTTGACTAATGGTGTTGGATTTACCCCCAACCCTTGCTGTTGGAGAGAAGCATTTAGATGAATATAAGTATAAGGGTTTTTCAATTTTTGTTCTCTTTTAACTTTCACTTCCAGGGAGAATTGTCGGGTCCTTTCTGGGATGGTGACTTCCTCTTTAATCTGAATTTCAACTGCATAAGGTAGCAATTGAGCTGACCTAAATGCTTTTTCTGGATCATGAAAGCCCATGGGATTATCCGCTAATCGGGACCAAGCTTTGAAGTTTATTAGGTTCAAACTAATTGGGAAGCGATTGAGAATGTCACTGCCTAAGTAAAAGGCGGCAGTGACGTCTCGCACGACTCAACAATTATGGACTATGCTCTTGTTGCCAATGGAGATTTTGAGCATACACCTGCTTGGCAGGAGATGTTTGGAATTAGGTGCTTCCAGGTCCATTTCCCATGTGTCTATCATTTTGAATGTGGGAATGGCTGGATCTTTTGGGAGTTGGCGGAATATGGCTTCGCTGATGAAGCTCTTACCGTTGTTCACACACACTCGAGCGAGAACAGAGTCCTTCCCATCATTTAACTGAACAGGGATGAACAACTGATCTCCAATTTGCTGAATATCAGCCAGGCTCTGAGCTGATTTCACATCTTTCTGGACTATAGGAGTGGGAGTTTCTGATTGTGGATTAGTAAAGAATTTCAGAGTGTTTCCTTCCAGTATGGAATACCACCTTAAACTGGAAGGAAGGTTGATATTCAAAATAGAGAGGACCCCCCATCACCCGTCTATTGTCCTACTGCTATTACTGTCACGTCTGGAATTTGGTTCTTCTGGAAGTGAAATTCTACTTGGTCAGATTTTTGTTCAACCATGTGACAGGTGCCATTTAAACTAACATGGTTGACACTCTGTTTTAATTTTATTGGTCGGCTAGTCTGGGTCCATAGGACCTTGTTTACACAATCTATTAGGGGTGACAACCTTCTCAGGAGGTTGTTCCCTAGTAAACAAGGGGTGCCCTCTGGACTCACTACTATGACCGGGTGTTTCACCTTGTGTCGCCCAATTTTGATGTCCAAATCTGCAGTCCCCTCGACAGGAATTTCCTTCCCGTCAAAGTTCTGCAGTTGTCCAGGAAGAGAGGTGAGAGGAATACGGCAATTCTCCCCCCTTCCTGCATTTAGTTCATCAAAGGCCCTTTTGGACAGAAGGGTAGCTTGGCATCCAGTGTCCACCAGTGCCAACATTGTACCCTGCCCTGTACTTGTACCGGGGCATAGTATCTTCCCTCCTTCTCCTCAAGGGGGCACAGATAATGCACATTTTTGGACAACTGGTGGGCTAATTTTCTGGTTTTGGACATTGCTAGCAAAGAGATTTGGGCAGAATTCTGTGGAGAGCCTAGGGAATCTGAAAGAAAAAGTTGGCAACTGGAAATGGTTTCGGGTTCTGGGCTGCCCCACCCCTTTTTGGAGGCAGTCATCAGGATGGGTTTGACCCATGGGATTGTGGTATTGTTGGTTCTGGGATAGAATGATGGGCGGCGACAGCTCAATCCCCACATCTACCCATTCTGTTGATTCGGTTTTAGGTTCCCCTGGTTCCGGTTCTGGGCCGCCCCTGCCTTTTTGGAGGCAGTCACCAGGATGGGTTTGAACCCGGGAAGTTTGGTTTTGTTGGTTCTGGGATAGGATGATGGGCGCCGACAGCTCAATCCCCACATCTACCCAGTCTGGATTTGAATCTCTTGGGACCCATTTTTCCTTGGGAGGAGTTCCCCCATCTCTGAAGGAGAAGATCCTATTCCCAGGATCTTCCGAGGATCACTCTCCCTCAAATTGGAAGACCTGTACCTCCTCCACAAAGTGGGTCTGTTTGGGTCTTTTGTTTCTCCTACCTCCTCTCTGCTCCTTGGGTGGCAGCCTTTCAGGGGCAGGAGATTTTGTTTCCGGTTCCTGGTTTTCCAGTGGCTGTTTACAAGTTGGGAAGGAAACTTCCTCCAAGGCTTTACACCCCCCTTCCCATTGTGCCTCCTCCCTGGGAACCAGTGGGTTATCAGGGTGCTGCCCCCGTCTTTGTTCTGGAGCACCAGGCCCAGAGCTTGGGGCATTCTGCGGTGGCATGCTCATCTGAGGGTTCTGTTGAGCCCTCAGTATGTGACCCAGATCCTGTGCCATATTTTGGACCTGGTGCTCAAGTTGTGAAACCCACTCAGGCTGATACAGGGCTCTATTTTCTCCCCTGGGCTGATCCCGGGAAGGGTAGCTATCCCTTCTCTGGTAATACCCCGGATTGGGAAGATTTGGGTACCCCTCCACCCTTGGCCTCCCCTCTCCCGGATTAGGTTGTCTGGGCTCAGGGAATTGGGGAAAGAAGGATGGATGGTTTTGGGGCTGGAAACCTTGTGGATACCTGGGAAAAAAGTTCTGCCCAGTGTTTGGAGAATTTCTGCCCTCCTGTGAGAAGTTAGGAGGGAAGTTCCCTGGGACAGGTGCTTGGCTGGATCCCCCCCTTGGGCTGGAGGAGTCCACACATAACACAGGATGGGTCGGTTTCCCTTGTAGCTGGGACTTACATAATCAGGGGAGCGGGGGACCCCATTTGTGGGACTACCTCCTCGACTCCCTGTCTGTGACTGGCCCGAGGGCCTTCTGGGCTGTGAATTATTTGGTGCAGGCAGGTTTTTATGCCCCCCATCTCTAAATCTAAAACGGGGGCAACCTTTACCTCCGCCACCTTGGCAGCAGCAGGGGTGCTGTTGGTTTTGGGGTTCTTCTGCGCATTACTTTTATTTTCTATGGGCTTCTGCACCTCATAGATCCGGGTAGCCTGTTCAATGACCTAGTCTAGTGACCTCTTCTCGTGAAAATCTCTCACTAGCTGGGTCATGATGTATTTGGGCAAGGCATGGAAAAAGTTATTGACAAATTCTCTGCTGTCCGTGCGCACCCTTCTGGTGGTCTGCGCAAAGGCACACTTCAATTCTTGCACAAATTCTTGTGGGACCTGATCCTCCCCACATTGCAAATTGTAGGCTGCCTTGCGAGCCTCTTGAGGATTGCTATGAACAGAAAAATGTTTCAAGATGGCCGCCCTATATGCGGACACTCTTGAATGGATTTTGGTCCTCCAGCCCTGCAAAGAAACTAGAGTATTCTGGGGAGAATGTCCATTTGACGCACTGGATGCAGCTACTGCTGTCCTTCAAATGGAAAGTCTCCTTCATTTGCTCATAGAGCTCCAAGTGTTCCCAAACAGAATACTTGGCGTTCTTATGATAAGGCATGATGACACTACTTATTGCCTTTATTTGTTTCAATGGGTCCTTAAGCAAGGCCCTTTTTGCCTTATTGGCCTTTTTGGTTCGGGTAACCCTTGTCCATTCATCCTCTGACTCCGAAGCACTGCTCCCAGAGGTGCCCGTCTGATCTTCCAGGTTTTCCCGGATTCTGCGAGCCTGGGAATGGCTGGCAGAATGTGGGGACCTGGTCTCCTTTGTCCTGTAACGCTCAGAGGACTCTTCAGATCCCTCCTTGCTGCCAGGATTTGATGGGTACCCCGCCCACTGACCTAACTGGACAGGCGTTTTCAGGATGCCCTTAATGGGCCTACTCTCCTGGGGTTCCCCACTAAATTGCACTGTGCTTGGGTGCCCATACCTAGATGCCCTCCCCTCCATTCCTGGGTGGTACTGGCCTATGAGCCCCATACTTTTGGCTGGATAGCAATCTGCCATCCCTGTGGCCCTGTGCTCATGTGCGCCAGGGGACATGGGGGTGGCAGAGTCCAGGGACTGAGAGAGATGAAGGCCTCTGGTACTAGGGCTTCTGAGGTTATGCTCAGGTGTTTCCCTTTCCCAGCGAACTTCATCTCTGTCAGCCCCTGCTCCCTGTTGCAATGCAAGAGCCTGCGCTTTCAGTTCCTCAGTTAAGGCCTTACTAGACTCTATCAGTCTCTCCTGCATGGCTACCTGTTGCTGGAGCCTATCATTGTGCTGACAGAGAGCCTCATTTTCTCTCTGTGCCTCCTGATTGGTCCTGGAGTACTGGGCCAGTCTCTGCTGCAGGAGGGTTACCTCCTGAGTCCCATCCCTACTGGCCTGCTCCTTTCTTGCCAGGGCCTCCTCCACCCTCCTGGTGTGCTCTAACAAGTCGTGATGCTCTTTTTGGAGGTCACCCAGCCCCTGGAGGGCCAGGTGATTTTCTTCAATTTTTTCTTTTAATTGGCAGACTTCCTGGCCTAAGGTGTCCCTTTCCTGACTAAGAGCCTGCATCTGTGCCGCCAGGTCGTCCCTCTGCCTTTGAAAGGCACCAACTTTCTGGCACTCTTCCTCAATTCTGTCAGGGTGTCCAGGTCTTTCAGAATCAGTTTATTGCTCTCCTCTTTTTCTCTATCCAATTGGCTTTGCAGGGTGGCTACCTGCTTCGTGCATGCCCTGTTGAAATCTATCTGTTGCTCCAGCTTTTTCTGGCTCTGCAGTAAGGAGTCCAAACTGTCTTGGTGCTCCTTCTGCAAAGCCAGAATTCTGGTATCCTGGTAAGCCTTTTCCTGTTGCAGGATATCCATATCCTCCTTCATTTTAATGATGTACTGCCTACTATCATTTTCTGACTGCTGGCTCCTGTGCAGCCTCTGCTCAGAAGAGTCCAGGTAAGATTGGGCCTTCTCTAATGCCATCAGTTGCCTATTTGCCAGATCTTGGCATCCAGCACATTTGTCCTGTATGGCTCCCATATGTAAATATAAATATGCCGCTACCCTGTAGGTAATCTTGTTGTGCTCATCCTTGGCCTTAGGGGCCATATATAGTTCACTCAGGGCCACATGTAAGGGACCCTGATCTCTCCACGTATCTGACCCAGTTGTAGTGACCTGTTGTGTGATCGCCTGCAACCATACATTTTGGTCCTGTTCAGACCATTCACCTCTCACAAACAGTTTATGTAAGAGGTGCTCCCTAGCTATCTTCATATCTACCAAGGTCGTCATTCTGGAATTTGAGTTCCTTCCTGACTTACAGAAGTTTGTATTTTATTTTGCAAAACAGTCCATTTCCTTAGAGCGTTCCTTTGAGGAGTGCTTTCACAGTGTAAAACAGTGTGGTGATCTAACCGGATATGTGTATCCGGTCAGATGACACACTGTATTAAGCTGCACAAGTGGTAAAACTAATCCAGAATATCCCGGCTACGAGCCCCCACTCTGTAAGTGACTCCAATCAAGCAATCCCACTAAGTCAGTTCCTTGTCTGGGATGCCCAAGGGAAGCCCTTATTTATATATTTTTATGGCAAGTTATAATCTGGATGAACCCTTGTATAACACCCCTCTCTCAGAATCCCCCCGACCCCGCTGAGCCAAGAAGTAGGTTTGTTTTGCAAATTTAAAAGGTTTATTTGAAAAGTAAACAATATATTTATATATATATATATATATATATATATATATATATATATATATATATATATATATATATATATATATATCACACTTTTATAATAAATTAATGTTTGATAGCACACTTGGGAAGATGATAGTGATCAACAATGGATAATGTTACAGTGGTACACTCTTTTTGATGGCTTAGAAGGGATATAGAGAGGATAAAGTAGCTGAGAATGCTTTTATGGCTTCAAGGACAATGCAATGATGAATGAAAATGCAGTATAGAAAATAAACTTGATATGGCTTCAACAAAAGACAATGCAATCACTTTTCCTTGACAATTCACTCCCCCCCTTTATGCAATATAAGGAGATGGAAAGCAGAGCACACAGTTCTCAGGAATGCAATCAAATACAATACGAAATTCAGTTCCCCCCCAGCAAGCTTAGAGGAAAACAGGTAGAAGTTTGAAACACAGGCCCAAATTGCTTTGAATGTGATGACAATGAAGTGAGAAATGTGCTACAAATGCTTTTAATTCCCTCTAGAGGTTCAGGGTGGGTGATATCTAGTTTATATTAGTTCAGGCTCACTTTAGCAATGCTCTATGAGTAACTAGCAGGTTAAAACGAATTTTAGCAAAGGAAAGCAAGGAGCTGCGTATTTTTACACGTGGCTCAAATTGTGCAAAATGTCAAATCGCGGCAAATTTAATCGCGTGCGTCGAGAGTAATTACGGAGGCCCTATAAAGAGTAGGAAGTCGGTTCTAGGTTTGTTGGAAAGCCTAGCATCTTAGCTTTAAGATAAAATTTCGCTCATAGCACAAACGGTTCCGGAGATACAGACGATTTCGTGAAGGTAGTTTTTCGGACTTGAAATTTAAAAGTTCAAAATGACAGGTGACAGTTTTCAGCTTTAAAAAGGACATAATGACACACACGATTCCTATGAGGTAGTTCTAAATAGGTTAAAATAGTTTTAATTAGATTATATTAAACTGAGAGATTGGGTTTGCACAGTGAGTACTCACACTATATTTTTGAAATAAGCCGTCAAGGTCTGGTTAGGTTGGACGGGACTTCCGGCGGGTGGTTCTGAAGTCCCGGCTATCTGGGTCAGCTCTGCTCTCTGTGTCTGTCAAGCACCGGTTCTGCTCACAACGGTCTGGTTTGTGGTTCTCTCTGGTTCCGGATACAGCACTGCTTTCTGGATACTGCTACAGGTTCTTGCAAAAGTTATTAGCAAAAATTCAAACAGCTCGCCCGGCTCTTGAATAGTTTGGTTAGTTTTGAGGCCTGCTGAAGAGGATTCAGCTTGTGGATTCAGGCCTCTCTGCTACAAATTGTGGAGCTAACTTCTGCTACAGGATCTGGAGATTGATGGATTTGAAGTCTGGATCTCTGGATGTGACGTCTGAAGTCTCCCGGCAAAGCGTCCCGCAAGAAAGTGGAAAGTGAATGTCCCTACCTGTCCTGCACTGTCTGCTTTTATGTGTTTAGAAAGTGGGTGTGTGCGTGGCATAACTGAGCCTGCCCCTCTCTACTTGTCATTGGCCCAATTCTCCCCTCTCCCATGATTGGGGGAAGGAAATGGACTGTCATCATGATGAGGTCTGTTTATGGGTCAGAGGATCCTCCCCCTGGTCAATTTGCCCACAAATCTATATTTGATTCAAATACATATTTCCCAGATACACAGTGGTTGACATTACATGTACATGTTACAGATGAATTAAGACAGGTCTCTGTTCAAGCCCCATGTTCCTGCGAGCTGGGATTCAGAAATGACCACATGTTGCGCTTTTCGGTCGGTTTGCCAATATCGGACATTAACCAAAAATTACACAAATGTGCGCAAGGAGTATGGACATTAATTGATGAAGTGTCAGATTTTTCAAATGCAGACATTTGGAGTAAGACCCTATTTTCCGCTAGCAACCCCCAGAATACACCACAGGGTCCTAACACCTCTTAAAATGTGTACAGAAAAATCCCAAGAATAATGATATTATTTATATAATTTTGAGCAGTCCGCACTATGAGTTATCTATCTTTTTAAAATTATGCCCTGGTCAAAAAGGGGTGTGGCTTCCCACATCACATGGTGGAATAACTGGTTTATCCACTTCCCCCAAGCTCAGCTTGCTAGCAGAGGCACTGCCCCTCCCAGTTTCTACCAAGAGGAAGCCATTTTACGACCCCCCAATATAACATTTGCCTGAGTCCAGGACAGGGCTTTGTTCAACTTCCTGCAGTCCCCAGGTGCTCCTCCCCTAACCCAATCAGAGAGGTGTCATCTCCTTTTGGCAGGGGCAGCAGGATGCAGCCAGGCCTGGGAAGAGTTGTTGAGCCAGTTCAACTCCTGTCGGGGGTAGTTGTCAGGCAGAATTCAATTTCTTTAAGCCAAGCTTCAGCTAAATGTCCTGTTTGTTCCCAGTTTAAACCAACTTACAATGTTTACACATGCAGCTAGAATGCTGATTCTAAGTTCAAAACCATGACATTGAACAGTTGCAAACTATGTGACACTCAAAAGTAGGTCACTCGTTTAATTTAAACATTTTGATTTTAGTGGTTTTAGTCCAATTTCACTTAAGCTGCTGACATCCACAGCTCAGCCAGTTTTGTTATAAACATTGTTTTGGGCTCGTCATCTTCCCAGATTGTGTATGCACACAAGAATACATTCTGCCAAATGTCTGCTGGTGTTCATTGAGATTTTTGAATATCTTGTGATGTTTAAAATAGGCATTTTGAGCTTGCATTCAGGAGAACAAAGGTGATTTTAAGGCGCTTTTGGTCTAACAACACTGTTATTTTTCCTTTGACACCACCTTTCACCCCTGGCGCTTCCGGTCCATCATGCTGGCACTGGTGGGTGGCAGGTTAGACAACCATTTTGGTGTGCGCACAACCGCACGGTTTTCCTGGTTCTGGGATGGAATGATGAGCGGCGACAGCTCATCCCCACATCCAGCCAGTCTATTGATTTAGTTTTGTTCTGGGATAGAATGATGGGCGGCGATAGCTCATCCCCACATCTACCCCGTCTAATAATTCAACATGGGTCAAAACCCTTGACACAACCTCCTCTTTGCGTCAACTTCCCCACTCTCTGATGTTTTCTCTCTGCTCCTCCTTAGTATTTCAATAATCTCCTAATTATGTCTTCTTCCATCCTACTTGATGTCCTCTCTCTCTTACTCCTGAATATCCCCGCCAAACCCCCCCAGCCTCTCTTCTTCCACCGTTCTTCATTTCTTTTCCACGGCCACTCTCCATCTACAGCATCCTCCGTAAGTCACTGCTAACTCCTTGCGCCCACCCCTATGTCAAACGGCCTGCTCCTCTTATAGGGTTGTGGCCCCTCCCGATTGGGACATCCGTCTTGGGAGCTGGGACACCTGTGTGTACTTGGGTGGCCACTATGGGACTGGAGTAGTTGTTTCCTTGTATTGCCTTCACCTGCTTCTAATGCACCTGTGCCGAGGTGAGTGGCAATGCAAATTGTGCCAATTTACACCTCAGATGCCATCTTAGACGCCATTCCCACACTCAGGAAGCCTCTAGATGGACCGCCCTTTTGCATTCTCTACCAGCTTGGCACCACGGGATTCAAGCATGTCAGCAAAATGTTCAAATCTTCTCCTCCACTTAGGCTTCTGCAAAGGGGTCAATATGTTACAGGGCCACCAGTGCACAGACATCTTTGCTGCACCTCAAGATCCCAAGAGACAGGCTACGTGCATGCTGGCCATGACACTACGTTAATTTGGTTGGGTGGAAGGTGGGTGATCCAGAGTATCCTCGTGTACGGCCCCTGTAACCACTGCATCATTCGCTACCCGCAGGGACAGGCAGGGGGCTTCAACATCCACTCAGAGGGCCATTGTACAAATGGCACCACAACAAAGGCAGGAACTTTTTATGCCTCTTATGTTTATTCTCTCAGGCCGTAAACACACTTAATTACTGATGAAATGGTTCGCTTGTGCAACCACTTGTGTGATAATCAGCTCATTTTGTGATGCATCCTTTCTCCGCATCACAAACAGTTGAATTAATTCTTTTCTAACCCGCCTAATGCCATTTCCTGGAAACGAGGAAAAACAACAACGCGCGCTCTTCATTCGTCGTCCCTTCCAAGTAGGAGAGAGAGAGGCTGCTGTGAATTGATTACAGCTGAAAACAGAGGATTTGGCAAATGGCACCACACTGCACCCAGCTGTTCAGTGTAAATCCAATTACTGTGTAACCAGGGGTCTGAATACGCTCCCTGAGATTTAGCGGCTGTGTGTTTAAGCGGCATTTCACTTTGTTTTACTCAGCGTAATGCAGGAGTTACTGTTCGTTGTTGGCAGCAAATTGGCAAGATTAGAAGTGCAGGTGCTTTGCCCTGGTTGGCAGGCCCAGAAACAGCAGACGCTGAGCCATTTTTCAGGCACCACAAGGGTTGGACGAGGTGCAATTGGTCGCTCAATTTCAATGATGATGGAAGGATTATTCACAAATCGATACGGTAAATCGGCCGATTTCCCTCTTTCTCATCAAAGACATCACAGTGAGATTGTAGGGCAAAATTAATATAATTGTTTCTCTTTAAAAAATGCTTAACTTGAAAATTAAGGATTTTAGGCATTTAAAAATTGTTGGCAAAACAATGTACACTGCAGTTGCCACAATCCTTTTCACGTTTTACCTGCATTTATGACACAGTGTGGGTGGCTCTCTTCGAAGAAAGCGGTGCCCATCTCTACTTTTGTGCCGTCTATTTTATGAAGAATGCTCTGTTTACGTGAATCCCCCAATGTGCATGTATTTGGCCAGTGATCCCATTCCATATCTAACACCTAGAGTCAGTCTTAGCTGTTCACTTTACAAGTTGGACTTGAGCCCACACTTATAATGAGGACAATTAAACTATATGTCCAAGACTGCTACCTGAAAAGCCAGGATTAGCTTAATATGTCATGCATGACCTGGGGCCACTTTGGCGGCTATGTGTGAGGAAAGTCCGGGGTTTGGAGACATGGAGCATGAGTCTTGTGAAACTGATTTTTCAAAGGTAGTCCTAGACCGCATTCCCAGAAACTGCACATGCTGCAATTGGATAGCAACAAACATCCTTACAAGCATCAGCTGAGGTACAAAAGCAACTCTGATTTGTCATAAACATAAAATGTAATCGTTGTCTCTCTTGCCCCCATCACACCGAGAAATCTCACTAAAATCTAGACGTTTCCAAATGAGGTTACTTCCCCAATTCCACTTTCATGAGATAAGACAGAATCTGGAAGTTGGAAAAAAATGTGCCTTACAAAGTCTTTTACTTAGACCAAGAAGGAAGGCCCAATATCCGTCTGCACCTAGTTCAAAATCAGATAAGGACCACAAGGAAAAGCCACACTCAGTATCTACAAGAGGGTCTACTGTCTTTTGCTCGTCAGCTGTGCTGGACTACAACACCCATCAGCACTGACTGCATAATAAATAGAGAAGGATGATGGGAGTCATAGTCCAACATTTCTGGAGAGTCACAGGTTGCAAACCACCAATCTAAAAGGTCACTTGGAAGCCGTGAGTAACATGGGAATTCTCCAATCAGTTTCTCCTAACCAATAAAATCAAGACCACCAACCTCCCATATCCATCTTCCGTGCAACTTGAGTGGGGTTCCTTCTGGATGTCATACTGATTTGATCGTCTACATCCCACAAATCACACCAGAGTGTGGGGTAAAAAGGCAACACCAGACCGACAGAGATAGAGAAGTCATGCTAGGCCCCATTGTGAGAGTGAAGCTGGCTCAGTGTGGAGTTCCATTGAAATATCAAAGCCAGTACAAAACAGTGATTTCCACATGAGGCCTAGTGAATGATCGAAATTGACCTCTCTCCATTTTGTTAGAATGTGCAGGCATTCAGCCGGAAAAGAGTGATACTTAGAACTGGATTATTGTTAACTGCGCCCAATGGATTCCAAGTACATGTGGCATTGCAGATGCTGACTTTGTGTAAATGCTCACTTTGACAGATTCAAAACTGTAAACATGGAAAGAATGAATACATTTGAAATACTGTGCATCTGGAAGCTAAAAAGGAGGAATTATGCCTTACATTGGAAAAATAAAGTCGAATGACAGACTGCGTTTTCAGGAATAAAGAGACTCAATGTCAGCACATAAAATGACAACATTTATAGGGAAAGGCCTATTTCGTTTTTGCATAAATGTACACTGGTTCTTCTGTATATGGTGCCTATCTGTGAGCACAAGACTAAAAGTGAATTTACCTCTTTTCTAATGTAGTAGAAACAAAAGATTGAATATATGAACAGCAGGCCTAGATATAATGCTACAATGTTACATGTAAGCACATCTTGTCAATTTAAAGCTGTATTTTCTGAAGGCTGGGCGCAGCTGGTGTTTTTACCACTAAACTGAACGGGCTGTGCATTTGTAAATTTGAACTCAAGACCTTTGGCTGAGGGCCCCAGGAAAAGAAAGTCTGGTTGTCAATTTAAATGCTAAGATATACAAAGAAGTAGATTGCAATTATGCAATTTACCGATAACACAACCAACAGACATGAACTTGAAGGCCAGTTTCCCCATTAATGGTGCATTAGCTCTGAACAAAGACCATTTGAAGCTCAGGAGGAAAGGGTAGGGTAAACATTGGCTCGAGCAGGTGGCTGGTCACATCCTTACGGAGAAATAGAAACTTAGGAATGGGATGGGGCCATCTGAAACTGGGAGCACCTATTATGAGGTGCCATTGAATACATTTTCTCGAATAAAAAGTGCATGGTGTGTCCCATCAAGCTCACCCTGGGTTCATTTTAAAAGGGATTGAAAGCCAGTTTGCACCATGTAAATACAAATGAACCTAAGTTATGATCAAAGCTATGATTCTAGTATTTTCAGAAATCTGAGGAATTGGTCATATTTATAGACTAATAGACAGTGAAATTAATGTTGTGTCGGAGTTGTAACTCTTTTGGCGCAGCAGCGAAACCACAAACATTGGTAGCTCTGCCCAGGAAGGGCATGCCGAAAGAAAATTAGCATTATCCGACTCTCCATAAAATATAGAACTCACAAATATAAATATATATTCATATGGTTATCTGAAAGATTAAGGCAGTTGCCAGATTGGGAGGTTTTTCAGAATACAAAATGTAAAACCCACATGTCACTTTGGGATGAAAAATCTTTCTACTCCCTCAGCCTCTCTAACCCAGAAATCTGAAAGATTAAGGCAGTTGCCAGATTGGGAGGTTTTTCAGAATACAAAATGTAAAACCCACATGTCACTTTGGGATGAAAAATCTTTCTCCTCCCTCAGCCTCTCTAACCCAGACCTCCCCCCTCCTGGTCCTATCAGCAGGAAATGGGAGTATTGGTGGGAGTGGAAGAGAGAGTGCTAGCCAATCCTTACCCCGGGTATTATGACAATTTTGGAATGTCACCAGCCTTATAAGAGGGCACGTTTGCATCAGAACAGGGGCTTTTCAATGTATTCCTGGAGATAGCCTGCTGACGGACTCTTGCGAGGAGCAACCAGCAGAGAGGCCTCAATCCTTGCATTGTGACAGCAAAATCTAGAAGCTGGCTGGGACCCAACCATAGGAGCCAGAGGGAGTCTGGGTGCAAGAGAAAATTCTTGACTGAAAGCACTTGACCAGATCTGTGCTGTCTTCAGAGCTTCAGAGTAGCCCTGCTATTTTTCCCTGAAGAAGGCCTCCCATGTAAGTAAACTAATCCAAAAGCCATCAGTTGTGTGTGGAGATACCCGACTTATCCCTTTCCATTAGTGGGTAGGCCCTTGGCACATTGTATTCAATCCAATTCAAATGAATTCCACTATAGAGAAACACTCTATCAATTTAAATTGCATTGTGTTGGGAACAACCCACCTTAATCCTTCCATTGAATTGTGGGGGGAGGGAAGCTGTGTAGAAACTTAGCACATTGAATTGAAGTTAAATCAATTCATTCCCATATAGAAAATCACAGGATGACTGTTGTTAGAATTCGAAACTAACAAACTTCATGCCCTGTGTGTTAGAGCCGGTATAGACCATACAGAATTGGGACTCTGTCCTTATGAAAACCCTGACTCCTGTCCCGAAAGGGGGTTTCCATAATTTCAAAATAAGTAACCCTAAAACATTGCTATTCAAGTGAATGTGAGGGTTGCAAAACAAAATTCCCCCTTTATTGCCTTGTATCTCAAACCAGAATGACCAAGTATTGCTTCTCATTTGAATTTGTGTTGAAAAACAATTTCCCTTTGAGTTCCTTTTCCCAACCTTGGTTTTTAAATAAAAGTTGAAAAACAATTTCTCCATTTGAGTTCCTTTTCCCAACTGTGCCTTTCAATTGAAAGCCTAATAAACAAAATGTACTGTTGATTCTCTTGCCTCCCAAACCAGAATCCCAAAGCACTGCCTGCCCTTTGAATGTGTGTTGGAAAACAATGTTCCCATTGTTTTGTGAATGGTTTCTATTGGTTAATTTGCAATTAAATCTGTTGGAAGTTGTGACTGCATGTTTCAAATTTTTACCTGCGTTGTTTTAATAACAGAAAGTAATTTGGAGTTGTGATATTGGGTGTTGCCACAGCATTGGTGGCTGATATCAGCTGCTAGTCTTGTTTGTCAACCTTAAATAAATAAATAAATAAATAAATATTATTAATATACACCGGCCTTGTTCCTAGTCCATTGGTGACACAGGATATTTGTTGGGATGGGTGCGTGACGGGTTGGAGGCCTCACCAAAGTGAATGTGTAATAGTGCTTTATTTGCGCACCACCTTGCTTGTGGGAGAGGGGACTCCCTGAGTTGAATATGACTGCCTAAGAAACTGCGACAAGAGAAAGTTTGCAACAAATAATTATAAGGATGAATATTGGTTAAACTGCCTGCTCAGCCCCCACGCTTCTACAAACCAACAATGATCGCAATCATAAAGGTAAAACAGGCACACCAAGACATATACCTACTTCACCTGTTGCTGTAAAGTGAGGCGAGGGAAGGCTTTACTCTCAGAAGGGATGTGAATGTTGTCCAATAGCCACCAACACATCAAAGTACAACCGCCTGGTTCATGCAGCTCAGATATCTCGATACATTTGGATCACGGGGCAAGTCGGTGCGAGATGTTGGTAACCACTGGTTCAGGTCAGCGAGTGACCCGATGCTCCAGCGGTGCAAGTTGAGATCTGTCAGTTTGATGCAGTGACCTTGGTGATCCGATGCAATTTCTGAAGGGTCAGATGTTTAGTTGGACCGCAGTGGCAAGCAGGTTTTTCGAGCTGAACAGGCAGAGGTGTTGCTAGGGGGGAGACAGGGAGCTATACGCCCGGGTCTTTTGGTTGTAGCCCCGGATAGAAGCTCAGGGGTTACAACCAAAAAGGGTAGCTAGCCCATAGTCCCAACAGTCCCAAAATTAGCGTAGCCCTGGATCTTTTCCAGACCTAGCAACACCCCTGACAGGTGACATGCTCCGCTTGGCACAGTGCAGTGATGATCTGGATCTGTTGAAAGCAGTGGTTGTTCAAAGATACAATGAACTGCCAAAAGCAGTGCCACTGAGTCCATCTGGTTACAGTGTGATGAACATGGTTTTAAAACCAGTTCGACCAGTTTGATGCTATAGAACAGAGATCCTGTCTGATCTGGCCCTCCAGATGCTGTGATGATACCCACTGCAGGGGCTCTAGGACAGGATGAGTCCTCTCAGGCTTTGCTCTCCCAACCCAGGGAGGTTTGATGCTGAGTGGTAGGTCCTGGTTCTCAGAAAGAGTCACCCTCAATGTGCCATGGGAGTGGTTAGGAAGCAGAGCTTGCTTCTGCTTTGGAACATTCCTTCCTCATCTCAATGACGGAGGGCTTTTGAAAGACCAACTCTCCCAAAGGTGGTCCAAATGAATTTTTACTTAGGTCCCGGATGGTCCAAAGGTAAATCAAGAGAGACCCCGTCTTTTGTGGGCAACAGTCCAAAGGTGATTGGACAAAAGCAAGCGTGCTTTGAGGGATTCATGCCTGGTTTTGTCACAAGTGGTCTTTGCCTTCTTGGATCCTACCCAAAGTGCTTTGTGCTAAAGGAAGCAGAGGAAACAGGAAGGAAGCAGAGAAACAAGATGAAGGCACCTATCCCCAACTGAGCTGAGCTCCCTTTTGCTATACTAACTCTGCCACCTTCTCAGACCCCTGACATCAATTCCATAGATCAGGAGACTAAGTCAGCAGGGCACAAGTGTATGTTATGTTTTAGGCATGGAACGAATGAAAGGGGGGCTCTGATTAGCAGGCCAACATTTCTAAGATGTAATTACCCACATCATTTTATTAATAAATAGAAATAAAAAAACAGGACTTCTTCAACCTTGCAGGATGGCAATTCCTCTTAAGGTTTCGTGAGAGCAACAACCAGCAAATATCTGATCAAAGTCAGTCAAGTGGAGGATTCCATCTTGGTTTCTGGGTGGTCTGTCTAACTTACTCTATGTACTAAATTTCTTCAGAGCAATTTCAGCAGCATCAATCAATACCTTGTCTAGTCAAGACATTCTAAAATCATGGTTCTTAAGAACCTGCTATGATCAAAACAACATTTTTACAAAACCTTTCAAAAGGGTTAAACCATTAAAACAAGCCATCCAAGCTTTGTTGAGAAGAATTCTTTCACAGGATTATTTCCACTATTGCTTTGAGGATCTCAAATGTGGTAATGCAATACTCAATCAGATGGTTGATGAGGATGGCCTAAATGGCCTCTTATCTGGAAAAAGGGATTGACAGTGACACAGAAACAGACATCTCCACAGTGTTATACTTGGGATCCTCTTCAAGCACAAGGCTTAGTTACCCAAGTGTTGAGGTCAGGTTAAATAAACCATACAGTGAAATCTGTTCCAAGATATAATATGCCACAGAAATATGTATAACAAGCTGGAGAAGGCATCACAAATGCAGCAAGCACTGCAGAACTGATTCAAAACATCAAAAACAAATAGCTATATTATTCTGTTCCACTTTTGACAAATGGAAAATGTTGACAGTGACAAGGCTCTGAGGTCCATCCATCTAAACAGGTCTTTAGTTGACTAGTCGAAATGTCTTCATCCTGCTTTAGGGAGCACAGTGGGGATTTCCTAGTTGAGTACAAATGTAAAAGCACCGGTCTCGTTCACTGGCGACTTACCGGTGTAGTCCGACCTTTGCGGGACTGGTAAATCTCCATTGAAAAAGCCATTCCCCATTCCCATTTGAGCCCCCATAGGGCTCAATGGGAATGGGGAAGGCGCTAATAACGGTACCGCAAATTGCGGTACTGTTATTGGCTCTGATTTCCCTTAACGGGTCCCGTCCATAACGCCTGGTCAGACCAGGCGTTAAAGGAGGGACCCGCTAAGGGAACTCGTAGTAGGGCAAAAAGGGATTACCGGCACCGGTCTCCTTACCGGTGCCCGGTATCCCTTACCGCCCTACTCGTAATGAGGCCCAATGTATTGAGGCAGAAACAAATGTATGGATTCAGCATTCAAATGGTGTCCCAGAGAATGTAATCTCTTCTCTTCTGGAGGTTAAATCTCAATGGCCTTCATAGGTTTTTGAACTGAGTTGAACCAATGAAATATGTTTTCAGACACTAATCACAGGGAAGTCTTTTAAATCTGTCATATCCGTGTGCTTAAATTTAATGTAGGCTAGACCATGGCTGCCAAAATCTAACAACGTCACTGCCCAAACTGTCTAGCAGCACTCCACTAATATATGTAGTTTCCTAGCAATTGTGATGCCAGTGAACATGAGCAATAACCACAGGCATGATTCAACTCTTTATGCCCTAAGATCACAGCCAACTCTCAGGCTCCTCTTGGACCCACACCCTAAAGCAACATGTTCCTAGAATATTTTTTGCCATTCCCCACAACACCTACTCCTGCCGCATAATACATAGTTCTACTATTTACTTTCCACCAAGAACCCTGCCAGGAGTATTTCTGAATTGCTCCTATTAAGTGCCTGATGTATTTTGTCTTTATTATGGCACATGCATGGAACATCACCATTGGAATATGTCTTTGGCTATTATGCACAGTATCTGACATAACCACCATAGGAAAAAAAAATCACACCCTTTTCCATCAATGCACCCGGGCCGTGGCATGCAACGCATTTGAGCAAGTGGACAGCACTTCATGCCCAGTCAATGAATGGTGGGTATTTGACATGCACATGTAGATGTAATGGACTTAACACAACATGCATTTGTATGCCGTCTTCGTAAACTGCATAACTTGACATGATTTCAATGTGCGTATTTATATGTGTGTTATAATTTCCCCCCTAATATTAAACTAAGACAAGAAACATGAATTGCATGCATAACAATGAAGAGATTTTTGGGAAATGTCCATTTATATGACTGAAACCATAACCATATTCAGAAACTATTCAGGTGATATTTGCGTCTGCAATTAAAACCTTGGTAATTTCTGTATACTTGTCTAGATGTAGGGGATTGATAAAGTATTATGATATGATATGATATGGCATTTATAACGCGCCTATATACAAGTGTTTCAAGGTGTAACGAGGCAAGGGAGGGGAAACAGTGGGAAGACAGACAACGATCCTGCTAGGCCAGGTATCATTCAGATCACGCAAGTGCATGGGTTGGGAGAAAGGGAAAAGTGCCTGGGGGAAGGGAGAGGGGAAAGTGCAGTACATGGGATAGAAGAATAAATAAGATAAATAAAAGCGGCCAGATGGTGGCAAGTGCAAGGTAAGAGCAGACATAAGTGCTGGTAGGGGACTGTAGGGATACAGAAAACGGTCCCTAGGTGTGGGGGTTGTCAGGGAGGCAGGGCAGGTGTGCAGAAAGCGGGGCCTGGCCCCAAGATCAGAAAGGGTGGCCAGGTAACCAGTGCAGTTTCAGCCAGGAATGTCAGCAGGGGAGAAATGCAGAGAAATCAGAAGCAAAGAGGAAGGGTTTGAGGTGTTTCCGGAACCAGAGATGGTTCTCTTCAATTTTCACGGAGGCAGGAAGGCTGTTCCAGAGGGATGCCCCTGCCGAAGAGAGAGAACGACCACCAACTCGTTGCTTGGAGAAGCGACTGACTCTGAGGGAGTTAGAGGCAGATGAGCGAAGAGCCCGAGAAGGAAGGTATTTGGGAAGAGAGAGTTGAAGGTATTGCGGCCCCAGGCCCCAGAAGGCCTTGTGGACAATGCAGAGGGTTTTGAACTTAATCCTTTCAGCCACTGGGAGCCAGTGCAGAGATTTCAGTCCTGGAGAGATACGATCCCTGAGCTTGAGGCCAAGGAGAAGTCTCGTAGTCCTGTTTTGGATAAGTTGCAGAGGGCGGAGAGTAGAGGCAGGCAGCTTTAGCTAGAGGCTGTTGCAATAGTCCAGACTAGGGAGAACCAGGGCTCTGGAAACGGTGAGCTTCTGGGCAAAGGAGAGGAAAGGAGGAATACCTCTGAGGAGGTGCAGCTGGTAGTGTGACTTCTTAGAGATGTCAAAGATGTGAGGAGAGAAGGAGAGTGTGGAGTCGAAGATGACCCCAAGGTTTTTAGCCTTGCAGGTGGGAGCAGGAAGAGGGCCGAGAGAGGTCGGCCAGAGAGCTGCAGGGAAGGAGGGAGGTGATGCCTTTTGCCGATGAGTAGAATCTCAGTCTTACTGGCGTTAAGGCAGAGGTCATTGGCGGCACACCACTCCTGGATAGCAAGCAGATAGTCAGAGATGAGGGAAGGAGAGGAGGAGGCCGAGGGTAGCCTGAAAATGAGCTGGGTATCACCCACACAGCACTGAAAATTGGGGCAGAGAGCAGCGATGCGGTGGTCAAGGAGTGCCAGGTATTGGTTGAACAGCCAAGGAGAGAGGTTAGATCCCTAGGTGACACCACAGGTAGAGAAAAAGATATCTGAGAGGAAGGACCCAAGTTGGACCTGGGAGGCTCAGTCAGAGAGGAAAGGAGTCAGCCACTCCAGAGCCTGTCCAGTGATACCCAGGTTATCACGGAGATGGTTTAGCAGGATGGCATGGTTGACAGTGTCAAAGGCAGAAGAGAGATCCAGCAAGATGAGGACACACAGGGTGATGAAGTCAAGGTTGGAGAGCAGGTCTTCATGGATGTTCAGGAGAGCAGTTTCCGTGCTTCAGGCAGCCTTGAAGCCAGACTGATGGTCATGAAGACAACCAAAAGATTCTGTGTGGAGATTAAGATGGGATTTTTCCAGTTTCTCCAGGAGCTTGCCCAGGAAGAGAGTGATGGAGATTGGGCGATAGTTAGCCTGGCAGGAGGGGTCATCAGAGGGTTTCTTAAGAAGAGGGTGCACAAGGGAGTGCTTCAGGGGGAATGGAAAGACTCCGGTGGCGAAGGAGCGATTGCAAAAATCAGCCAGGGCATGAGCCAGGGAGTCGATGTGGTCCTTGATAGTTTTGGAGGAACAGGGATGAACCTGTTTTGACAAGACTTTCATAGGTCAGACTTGTCGAGAAACCTCATCTGCAGAGAAAAGGGGAAAGGCAGAGAAGGAGGAGGGGGGTGGCTGCAGAAGGGCCAGAGGAAGAGCAAGGAATAGAGGGAGGGAGGGGATAGGAGGAGAGTGAGGACAGGATGTCCTGAGTTTTTGAAATGAAGTGAGAAGCTAGTGCTGTGCACAGAACCTGGGAAGGGACAGGAGAGGTAGAGACTGCGGCAGGATTGGCCAGTTCCTTGCAGATTTTAAAGAATTCAGCCGAGTTGTTAGATGCCGCAGAGATGCGGGCTTGGATATGGGCTCTCTTCTTGGTGAGAACGGAGAGCCGGTATTGCCTTTGCAGCAGGCGGCAGGCCAGTTTGTCAGAGGATGAACATAAAGAACGCAATTTCCTTTCGGCCACCCTGCACTTGTGTTTTAGGGTGATGAGATCTGAGTCATACCAGGAGTTACACTTGGCTTTGGGCTTCAGGAGGATTCTCATGACAGGGGAAAGGATATCATGAGTATCAGATATAGAAGAGTGGAGCATGGAGAGGGCTGTGTCAGGGTGAGAGTCAGCCAAAAGGGGAGGAGAGGGTGAGAAGGTGGCAGCAAAAGCCTCAACTGACACGCGCTTCATGGGTCGGATGACCATGAAGGTGGGCTGCAGTGATGAAGGTGGCTTGGCCTGAGGGGTAGGGAGGGTGAAGTGGGAGGATAGGAGAAAGTGATCACTCCAGGAGAGAGGAGTGGAGAGAGGGACAGAGAGGGGAAGGTCAGAGGAGATCAAATCATCGAGAGTGTGCCCTGAAGAATGAGTTGGGCCGGAAGGGAGAATGGTGAGTGCGAGAGAGTCGCAGAGGTCACAAAAGTGTCCAGAGAGGGGACAGGAGGCATCCAGGTGGATGTTGAAGTCTCCAAGAAGGAGGAGTTGAGTGGTTGAGGCCATGAGTGAGGAGGAGAGGTCAGTCCACTCGGAGAGGAAGGAAGAAATCTGACCAGGTGGCCGATAGATAGTAGCCACAGTAAGGGAATGGCTAGGAGAGAGAGAGAGCCGGCAGACAAGGCATTCAAAAGAGGAGTAGGTCTGCGTAGGATTGACAGAGGCAGGAATCCAATCAGGGAAGATAAGGGCAACACCCTCACCAGTGCAGTTGGGCCTGGGTACGGATAGGTTCTTGTAGCCGTCAGGTAGGAGTATGTCAAAGCAGGTGACAGGGCTGGTCGTGAACCATGTCTCAGCGAGACCGAGGACATCGAGGTCAAGTTCTTCAAGAAGGGGGCAGATATCAGGAATGTTTGACAGCAGAGTGAGAGTTAAGAGTGGCAATGTGGAGAAGGTTGCCATCCTTGAAGGACTTCCGGGGAGGGGTACAGATCACAGGTACGCCCTGCGGAGGTGTAGATGGAGCCCGAGAGGGGGCAGAGAGGGAGGGGGAAGGCAAGGTAGCTGAGGATAGGGGAGGGGGGACGGCAGGAAAAGAAAGGAAATTGATGAGGCACGGGAAGCGTCTATCAAAGAGGTGAAGGTTGGCCTGAGGGCCTTGGACCAAGACGGTCCCATTAGAGTAAGCATTAATGATGACCTTAGAGGAGTGGAAGGAGGCCAAGAGGACGTCCCAAAGGGTGCCAACATTAATGGGAGAAGAGGAGAAAGAGCGAGCACAGAGACCATATGAAGGGTCCATAAGTCAGGTGAAGGCACGACAAAGAGGATGTCGGTGAGAGTTTCCTTGGAGGAGGCCCTGGCGTAGGTGTCAGCAATAGGGGAGAGAAGGATAGTCAATGGAGAAGCAATTAGAGAAGATAGGAGAGAAAGAGAGCACCATAGAGTAGGTGGGAGAGGAGGGGGGGAGAGGGGAAGACACAGGCGAGAGCAGGCAGACAAGGTAGCGAACGGCAATCAAGTTATGTAGTAGGACAGACTCTCAGGGTTAAAGAGCTCACAATGCTCAAATATAGAACTGGGGAGAAGCCACCAAAGTTTGAGAATCCTGAAAGGGAAAAGAAAGAAAAAAAAAGGGCCTAGTTTTTCACAGCACAGATTTTAAATACTGGTACAGTGCGTATTAAACAACATGTGGAGAAGCCACCTAAGTTTGAGAATCCTGAAAGGGGAGAAAAGGGCCTAGTTTTTCACAGCGCAAATCTTTTTAAATACTGGTACAGTGCGTATTAAACAACATGTGGAGAAGCCACCTAACTTTGAGAATCCTGACAGGGGAGAAAAGAGCCTAGTTTTTCACAGTGCAAAACAAAATGTTTAAATACTGGTACAGTGCATATTAAACAACATGTGGAGAAGCCACCTAAGTTTGAGAATCCTGAAAAGGGAGAAAAGGGCCTAGTTTTTCACAGCTTAAAATTTTGTAAATACTGGTACGGTGCATATAACAACAACACGGGGGATGGCACAGCCACATTTCGGAGTCTGGAGGAGGGGCAGGCAGGGAGGCTAGTGGGACTACTCAGTGGAGACTGACTGGCAACTGGCATCCCCTGTAGACACCTGCAAACACAACAAGATTATCCTATCTTGGAAGCAGCAGAGCACTGTACAAAGGAGTCACAGCCATTGGGCTAGATGTAGGGTGTATGGGCAGCAGAGTCGCTGTGTTGGGGAAGGAAGAGTACTGGAGGGGCTGTCGTGAGACGTAGGGTCGAGTGGAGCAATTATCGATCGGCAAGATGATCTTTGATGTGTGGGCTCCTCAGGTCCTATCTGAAGTGCAGTACTGAGGGGCAAGTCTTATATCCTCTGGCAACTTGTTGCAAAGGCACAGTGCTTAGCATGTTTTGCGCTTTTCCAACCTATGATTATTTGTGTACGGTCTGTTGGCATCATGGCTTCTGATGGCCAGCTGGACTCCGAAGATATGGAATTTGAGCACAGTAGAGTTTTCAAAATGTGCTGATAAACAAAGTAACTCCATCAGGTCGTGGTATTAGGTAACTGGCAGTGTTCATTTCGGCATGATTCCTAAGACTCACAATAATGAAGGGGGTCTTACAATATTTGGATTTTAAATGTAGTGTACATTCATGCTTCGTAAATAATAATATAAAATATTGTAAGAGGATTCAATTCAGCACTACAGCCAAGTCAACGCCTAGTCTAGAATACTGAATGAAAACCCTTATTGATATATCTTTATGTCCAGTTCATGCGTTCTGGATGACTACCCCTATATAACACCCCTCCCTTGGAATCCCCCTGACCCCACTGAGCCAAGAAGTAGTTCTGTTTTGCAAGTTAAAAGGTTTATTTGAGAAGTAAAGCAATATATATCTATCACACTTTATAATAAATTAATAATTGAATATCACACTTAATCTGATATGATAAAGATTAACAACGGAGAATCTGGCACTAGCACACTTCTTGATAATCACTAAGGAGTTGACATGAAATGGATAAGATAGCAACAATACTTTTATGGTTTCAAATGGATGCAATGTGGAATGAAAATGCAATACAGAAAATAACTTGATAGGATTTCAGCGAAAGACAATGTAATCACTTTCTTGGACAATTCACCCCCCCCCTTTTATGCAATGCAAGGAAATGGAGGGAAGCACACAGTTCTCAGAAATGCAATCAAATGTGATTCAGTTCACCCCAGCAACTTACACTACAGAAGTTGAAAACACAGGCCCAAATGCTTTTAAATGTGCTGGAAATGAAGAAAAAATATGCTAAAATGCTTTTAATTCCCTCTAGAGGTTCAGGGTGAGTGGTATCTAGTTAATATTAGTCCAGGCTCACACTAGCAATGATGCAGGGATGGTTTTTATGAGGCAAACGAATTTCTTTCAGAGGAAAGCAAAAGCAGCTATCTTTTTGCAAGTGGAGAAATTTGCAAATCGCGGTAAAATTCGCGAATGCGTCTGGTGCGATTACAGAGGAAGTACAAGGGATATCGTTTTGGGGTCCTAGGAAAGCCTAGGATCTCAGCTTCCAGATGAAAGTTACTGCAAGTCTCTAGCACAAACGGTCACGGAGATATGAGCGATTAAATAAAGGTCGTTTTTCAGATTTGAAATTTTAAAGTTCAAAAAGACAAGTGCAGCTTGCAACTAGAAAATGACAGGTGACAGCTTTGCAAATGACAGGTGACAGTTAGGAGACAGTTCTACTTAGATTAAGCTAGATTGAATTATATTATTTTAACTAGGAGATTGGTTCTGCACAGTTTTCTAGGTACTCACACTATATTCTTGAGTGAAATGGGCCTCGCCATGGATCTGGTCAGGTTTTAGACGGGACTCTGGTCTCTGCACTTCACAGTGATCTGGGTCTGCTCTCTCTCTGGATTCTGAAGATTGAGGGATTTAAAGTCTGGATCTTTCTGCACAGCTTTCTCTGGAGATTGATGGAGGTAAAGTATGGATTTTCCCGGCAGAGCTTCCAGCTGCAAATGGATTTGAAAGTCCCTATCTGTCCTGTCTCTCTGCTTTTATGTGTTTTGAAAATGGGTGTGTGTGAGCAGCATCACTAGCCAGCCCCTCTCCACTTGTCATTGGCCACTTCATCCGCTTCCACTTGATTGGGGGAATAAAATGAAGTGTCATCATGATGAGGTCTGTTTATGATACAGAGAACCCACCCCTGTCAACTTTACACACAATCTATATTTGCTCAAAAAAACATATTTGCACAGGTACACATTTGTTTAAAATTACATGCACCCTTCACATATCACAGGAGGTATACCCTGTCCAAATCTGCTCTTCCTGGGGGCTTGCATTCAAAAATGGCACATATTTCACTTTTTAACTGATTTTGCAATTCCGGACATTGACCCAAATTTACACACATGTGCGCAAGGAGTATGGACATTAGTTGATGAAGTGTCAGATTTTTCACATGCACACATTTTGAGTAATATCCTCTTTTCCGCTAAAACCCCCCTGAACATGCCACCGGTTCTAAAAACCTCTTAAAATGTGGGCAGAAAAATCACAAGAATTATGGTGTAATTTATACAATTTTCACATGTCCGCTCTATGAGTTATTCATCTTTTTAGAGTTATGTTCTGGCCCCAAAGGGGTGTGGTTTTCCTCCAGCACAAGGTTGAATTTCTGGTTTTTCCAGTTCTGCCAAGCCAGCTTGCTCTCACAGGCAGTGCCCCTCCCCTGTGCTTCCAGGAGAAATCTCCATTTACGACTCCCGCCATAAAACATTTGCCTGAGTCAAAACAGGGCTTTGTTCAATTTCCTGCAGAGCCCAGGTAATTCAATCAGGGAAGTGTCATATCCCTTTTGGTGTGAGCAGCAAAAGGGCAGCTAGGCCTGGGAACACAGCTGTGACTCAAGTTTCACTCCTGATGGGGGTAGTTGCCAGGCAAATTGGAATCTCTTTAAGCCAGTTTTTAGCTACATGTCATTTCTGTTCCCCAGTTTCTGCATTCAAATAAAACTAAACATTTTCACATATGCAGCTAGAATGCTGATTCTAAGTTTAAAACTATGACATTTAAACAATTGCAACCTATGTGACACTCAAAGTAGGTCACTCAATCAATTTAAACACTTAGATTTTTAGTGTCTTTCAGTCCAAATTTACTTAAACTGCTGAAATCCACAGCTCAGCCAGTCTTGTCATAAACCTTCAAGTCACTTCAGAATATAACTTTACATTGGATCCACCTCTCAGTAAGTCTTTCTTTGGCCTGTTTTGGGTTCATTTATTCATTTTTCTACAAAAAAGTAAAATCTGGTGGTTTTAAAACGCCGGCTTTCTGATAGTGGTGAGTACTGGTACTGCACCCCTTTTTGGGATTTAAGAAAATGAATTCCCAACAGTTATGGGTTTGCTTTTGGCAATCAGCATTGCCACTCCCAATGGTTTCAGACTACTGTGTGGGTAGTCCAATGGTGGTTTTAGGCAGTTTCCTTCTGTGCCCATAACATCGGCAAAAATGAGTGGCAGCCTATTCTTCATGAATTTCCCTGTGCATTTTCTGGGAAGCTCTGGCCATCATGATGTTTTCATGTCAGTACTGCACAGTTTTGAGGTAGGGCTCGGATGCATGGGTAAATACATCCCACAAGCCCCCCTCTTGCGATGGCCATTCTATTTCACGAATGGGACTCGCAAGACCTGGGATGTTTCCTCATCTTCTTCCGGTAGATGGCACAGTTCAGCATCTTTTCCTCCATCCGGTACTGATCGATCGGTTCTCCTCGCCGGTCCTGATGGGAATATTGGGCGGTACCCCGGGCCCATTGCGTCTCTGCTCCCGGTCTCCGGATCGTCCTCCTTGGCCCGTCTCCAGGTTTTCTTTCTCCTAGGACGACAAAGGAAGACCGGTAATACCTATCCATAGACATTTTTCCCCCACCATTGATATAGTGGGGCAGCATATGCATTTCATCATAACGAAACATTACATTCTTATTTTGAAAAAAAAAACAGTATAACTAAGAGACAGTTTCATGCAAATCACAATATTTTAGAGACTAGATGTGGTATGTTTTATGGTTGGAACTGAATTAGTCTGAGACAGTACCCGCTAGGATTCCAGAGGATTCCTCCAGTTGTTGCAGAGCGTGCCTGGGATGGCAACATTTCAACTGGTTTATGTGGACCCACTTGTCTTCCCCCGCTGCCAAAGGACCTTTGGGGATGTGTATTTTGTAGGCCACAGGGGAGATCTTGTCGATGATCTCAAAGGGTCCCTTCCACGTAGGCAAAAATTTCCGCTGTTTTGCCTGGTTTCTTTGGAAGTTGTATAGATAGACCCGGTCCCCCACCTGATAATCCTTCCTGGAAGTCTTCAGGTCATAGTGGGTCTTCATGCTATCAGCCGATCTTTCTAGATTCCGCTGAGCGTAAGCAAAAGCATGTTGGAGGTGTTTCCTTAAATTCTCCACATACTCATGAGTTGTGGAGGCATTTATTAGTGTCTGCTCTTGGGTCCTGTAGAGCAAATGCTGAGGAAGCACCATCTTGCGCCCAGTCATCAATTCAAATGGTGACATTTTGGTTGCAGATGAAGGGGTAGATCTGATGGCCATTAGGACCAGAGGTAATCGGATATCCCAACTTGGCCCAGAATCTGCCACAAACTTTTTTAAGATGCTCACAATTGTCCGGTTATATCTCTCTACTGCCCCAGAAGAAGCTGGCCTGTAAGCAATATGCAACTTCCTTTTGACCCCCAGTATCTCCCATATCTTTGTCATTACTTCACTGGTGAAGTGGCTACCTCTGTCTGACTCAATCCTTTGAGGTAGACCAAAACGGGAAAAGATGTGGTTAATCATCAAGGCAGCTGCAGTTTCTGCCTTGCAATTTGGGGCTGGGAGACATTCCACCCACTTGGTAAACAAGCATGTCACAGTCAACATGTACTTATTCCCCCTAGCAGAGCGAATCACGGGGCCTACAAAGTCGATTTGTAAATCTGACCATGGCAGTGTCATCCCCCTCTTTTGGAGAGGCGCGCGGTGCGTGAGGGATGATGGCTGAAATTGTGCACACACAAGACACCCCTTCAAATATTGGTCGAGGTCCTGCCCCATGTGTGGCCAGTATGCAACCTCTCTTAAGATTTCCAGTGTTGTGTGAAACCCCCTATGACCGGCGGTGGCCGCATCATGGGCGTGACTTAACATCAGGCTTCGGAATGAGGTAGGAACCACCCACTGATCGTGGCCAGCTTTGGATTTCCTTACCAACAAACCGTCTTGGATCCGGAACATTTTTGGACATTTCATCAACACTCTTAGGTCCTCTTTCCCAATGTAATCGGTATCCGTCAGGGGAAAGTTCTCAGGGTCCTCAAGGTGTTGGTAAAACTTACCAATAACTGGATCCCCCTTCTGAGCTGTAATCAAATCAGCATCAGGGGTCTCCTTACTCCATTGCGCAATTGAAAGGTCGTTGTGAGCATTTGTCTGGGACCTAGTGATAGCAGTGACCTGGATTTCCCCCAACAGGGACTCAATCTCAATTAGATCCCCTTGGATGGCCCCGGTTTTGGCCAGCTGATCAGCTAAGTCGTTTCCAGTTTTGTCTGGTCCCTCTACTTTGGAATGACCCTTGATCTTCTTCCAATAGATGGTCATCTCATTCGAGGTGACCAGGTCATCAATGTTTTGGATCAACTTCCCATGTTTCAAGGGTTTGTTGTTAGCACATAACATGCCTCTTGTTTTCCATGTAACCAGGTGCTCCACGAACCCGTTCCGTACATAATCCGAATCTGTGATTATGACCAGTTCGTGGAGTTGATGCTGGACAGCAGTGAGGATGGCCTGATGCACAGCCATCAATTCTGCCACCTGACTACTTCGGGGACCAATTTTGTATCCAGCGGAGGGTTCTGGGGACTCATTCACCCATGCATTCCCTACGCCAGCCACCAGTTCTTTCTCCCCGTTGTTGTCAACATGGTAAGAGCATCCATCCACATAGACAGTGGGCATTCCCTCACACTTGTCCTCATCAAAGACTTTGTGTGGGGAATTAAGGTATGCCTCCGTGTTGTCCTTTATTTTTAGACTTTCGTCCTCGAGACAGTTTTCTCTGGCACAATCATGCAAGTCAGCCAGACCTTGCGCGAGGGGACTCTTCTTGTTTTGGCCATATCTGACCTCCACAGGAAAGCCTTGCATTGACAGAATCCAGGAAGTAATTCGGGAATTACTCACATTTCCGGCCCGGATTCTATCACTTTGGAGATATTGCAGAGGCTGGTGTGGAGTCTCCACTATGATGTGTTCCCCCTGGATAAACGGGCGGTAATTCTTCAATGCCCACACCGTTGCCAGGAGTGCCTTCTCACAATCGTTGAATTTTTCCTCCACAGAGGATAAAGTTTTGCTCGCATAGGAGATTACTTTATTGACCTTGTCATGCTTTTGGTATAATACCGCCGTCAAGCACGTATTAGAGAACCCCGTCTCCAGGAAGAACTCCTTGTTTCTGACAGGGTAAGCTAGGCAAGGCGCTTGTGAGAGGCTTCTCTTGAGTTGTTTTACTGCCTCGGCTTGTTCTGGGCCCCATTCCCACTTGACCCCCCCCCCTTCAGGAGATGAATCAGGGGTCTGGTAATCTCTGCGTAGCCCTCAATGAACTTTCTGCTGTAATTAGTCAGTCCAAGGAGGCTCCTTAGTTCTCGCAGAGTTGTGGGGTCTTTCAGTTTCTGAAGTGCTTCCACTTTCTTTTCCTGGGGACAGAGACCCTGAGGAGTAATCTCATGCCCCAAGAAATTAACACGGGTTCTACACCACTGTGCTTTCTGAAAGGAAAGTTTTGCTCCGGCGGCCCTCAACTGGGTCAGAACATAACGGATCTCCGCTATGTGTTCCTCCACAGATGAACTTTTGATGAGGACATCGTCTACATAAGCCAGGTTACCCCTTGCACCCAAGTCGGGCATGGCCTTGTGTAGAAAAATGTTGAATTCATTGCCGGAGTTGAGGTATCCGAAGGGAGTCCGGGTCCATGTATACTGCTGGCCCCCAGAGGTAAAAGCCAGCTTGTATTGGTCCTCCCTACTGACAGGCACGGTCCAGTATCCATTGGTCAGGTCTATTGCTGTGAATACCTGTGACCCCTGGATCTGGGCAAGCCCTTGGTCAATGTAGGGCAGAGGCCATCGGGAAGTATGGACCCGTTTGTTGAGCTCCCTAAGGTCAGCACAGAGTCTCCACTGGCCGTTCGGCTTCAATATTCCCAGCACCGGATTATTGAAGGTGCTGTGGACTGGACGGATTATTCCCCGGGACTCAAGGTTCTTAATTATTTCAGTAAGGGACTCCATGGATGCGAGAGGCAAGCGATATTGCTTCACAAACACTGGAGTCATGCCAGGGTCCGTGGGGATTGTTGTTGTGTGGATGTCGGTGCGACCACAGTCATATGAGTCTACCGCAAAGAGATCTTGGAAATCCAAGAAAACTTGTTTCAACTTTTGCTTCTGTTCCAGAGTCACACAGGCGTCAGCTAGGTTGACTCTCTCTTCCACCATCTGCCTGAAGCCTGGAAAGACTTCTGGTTTGGCTATCTCCGCGGCCTCCTCCAGCTGGGTGGAGAAGTCCCTGGTCAGAGTGCTGATTTGGACCGGAGGCTTCAGGTGGGAAAGGCAGCCCTCATGGACCTGGAAAATCACCTCATCTCTCCTGAAGTCACAAGTCACATCTTCCTTACCATAAGGGCAAGAAGTGTACACCAGGAAGTTCCCCCCATGCCGGGTAAACATCCTGTCTGGTGTTGTATTGTCATCACTGTCACTGTCAAAGCAGTCCTTGGGGATTGGCCCTAACAGTTCATTACCTAAATCTATGAAAAAATGTCGGTCATCAACCGCCATTCCAATAATGGTGCCTGCGGCTAGAGTAATACTCTTTAAGTCGCTGTTATCCACCTCTATTGGAATGGTGTCGTGTTCTATGTTGACTAATGGCGTTGGGTTTACCCCTAACCCTTGCAGTTGGAGAGAAGCGTTTAGATGTATGTAAGCATCAGGGTTTTTCAACTCTTGTCCCCTTTTAGCTTTCACTTCCAGGGAGAATTGTCGGGTCCTTTCTGGGATGGTGACTTCCTCTTTGATCTGAATTTCAACTGCATAAGGTAGCAATTGAGCTGACCTAAATGCTTTTTCTGGATCATCAAAGCCCATGGGATTATCCGCTAATCGGGACCAAGCTTTGAAGTTTATTAGGTCCAAACTAATGGCAAAGCGATTGAGAATGTCACTGCCTAAGTAAAAGGCGGCAGGGACGTCTCGCACGACCCAACAATTATGGACTATGCTCTTGTTGCCAATGGAGATTTTGAGCATACACCTGCTTGGCAGGAGATGTTTGGAATTGGGTGCTTCCAGGTCCATTTCCCATTTGTCTATCAGTTTGAATGTGGGAATGGCTGGATCTTTTGGGAGTTGGCGGAACATGGCTTCGCTGATGAAGCTCTTACCGTTGGTCACACACACTCGAGCGAGAACAGAGTCCTTCCCATCATTTAACTGGACAGGGATGAACAACTGCTCTCCAATTTGCTGAATCTCAGCCAGGCTCTGAGCTGATTTCACATCTTTCTGGACTATAGGAGTGGGAGTTTCTGATTGTGGATTAGTAAAGAATTTCAGAGTGTTTCCTTCCAGCGTGGAGTACCACTTTAGGCTGGAAGGAAGGTTGATTTTCAGAAATAGAGAGGACTCTGCATCACCAGTCTGTTGTCCTACTGCTATTACTGTCACATCTGGAATTTGGCTATTCTGGAAGTGAAATTCTACTTGGTCAGATTTTTGTTCAACCATGTGGCAGGTGCCGTTTAAACTAACATGGTTGACACTCTGTTTTAATTTTATTGGTCGGCTAGTCTGGGTCCAGAGGACCCTGTTTACGCAATCTATTAGGGGTGACAACCTTCTCAGGAGGTCATTCCCTAGTAAACAAGGGGTGCCCTCTGGAGTCACGACTATGACCGGGTGTTTCACCTTGTGTCGCCCGATCTTAATGTCTAAGTCTGCCGTCCCCTCGACAGGAATTTCCTTCCCGTCAAAGTTCTGGAGTTGTCCAGGAAGTGAGGTGAGAGGAATTTGGTAATTCTCTCCCCTTCCTGCATTCAGTTCATCAAAGGCCCTTCTGGACAGAAGGGTAGCTTGAGATCCCGTGTCCACCAGCGCTGAAATTGTACCCTGCCCCTGTACTTGTACCGGGGCATAGTATCTTCCCTCCTTCTCCTCAAGGGGGCACAGATAATGCTCATTTTTGGACAACTGGTGGGCTAACTTTCTGGTTTTGGACATCGCTAGCGAAGAGATTTGGGCAGAATTCTGTGGAGAGCCTTGGGAATCTGAAAGAAAAAGTTGGCAACTGGAGATCAGAGCCATTGTGGGTTCCCCTGGCTCCGGTTCCGGGCCGCCCCCCCCCTTTTTGGAGGCAGTCACCAGGATGGGTTTGAACCAGGGGATTTTCTTGCTGTTGGTTCTGGGATGAGATGGTGGGCGGCGGTAGCTCAGTCTCCACATCTCCCCAGTCTGGATTTGCATCCCTAGGGACCCATTTTTCTTTGGGAGGAGTTCCCCCCTCTCTGAAGGAGAAGATCCTTTTCCCAGGATCCTCTGAGGATCCCTCTCCCTCAAATTGGAAGATCTGTACCTCCTCCTCAAACTGAGTCTGTTTGGGTCTTTTGTTTCTCCTACCCCCCCTCTGCTCCTTGGGAGGCAGACTTTCAGGGGCAAGAGATTTTGTTTCCGGTTCCTGGGTTTCCAGGGGCTGTTTACAAGTGAGGAAGGAAGCTTCCTCCAAGGCTTTACACCCCCCTTCCCCTTGTGCCTCCTCCCTGGGAACCGGTGAGTTATCGGGGTGCTGCACCCGTCATTGTTCTGGAGCACCAGGTCCAGAGTTGGGTGCGTTCTGCGCCGGCATGCCGATCTGAGGGTTCTGCTGAGCCCTCAGTATGTAACCCAGATCCCACGCCATGTTTTGAACCTGGCGCTCTAACTGGGAAACCCGCTCAGGCTGATACGGGGCCCTGTTTTCTCCCCTGGGCTGATCCCGGGAAGGGTAGCTGTCCCTCCTCTGGTAATACCCCGGGTTGGGAAGATTTGGGTACCCCTCCACCCTTGGCCTCCCCTCTCCCGGATTAGGTTGTCTGGGCTCAGGGACTTGGGGAAAGAAGGGTGGAGGATTTTGGGGCTGGAAATTGGGTGGATACCTGGGGAAAAAGTTCTGCCCAGGATTCGGAGAATTTCTGCCCTCCTGTGGGAAGTTAGGAGGGAAGTTCCCTGGGTTAGGTGCTTGGCTGGATCCCCCCCTTGGGCTGGAGGAGTCCACACATAACCCAGGATGGGTCGATTACCCTTGTAACGGGGACTTACATAGTCAGGAGAGCGAGGGACCCCATTTGTGGGACTACCTCCCTGGCTCCCTGTCTGTGACTGGCCCGAGGACCTTCTGGGCCTAGCATTATTAGGTGCAGGTAGGTTTTTAGGCCCCCCCATCTCCAAATCCAAAACGGGGGTGACCTTTACCTCTGCCACCTTGGCAGCAGCAGGGGTGCTGTTGGCTTTGGGGTTTTTCTGGGCATTACTTTTGCTATCTACCGGTTTCTGCACCTCATAGATCCGGGTAGCCTGTTCAATGACCCAGTCTAAAGATCTTTTCTCGTGAAAATCCCTCACGAGCTGGGTCATTATGTATTTGGGCAAGGCATGAAAAAATGTATTGATGAATTCTCTACTGTCTGTGCGCACCCTTCTGGTGGTCTGCGCAAAAGCACGTTTCAGTTCTTGCACAAATTCTTGTGGGGCCTGATCCTCCCCACATTGCAAATTGTAGGCTGCCTTGCGAGCCTCTTGAGGATTTCTATGAATGGAAAAATGTTTCAAGATGGCCGCCTTATAGGTGGACCATCTTAAATGATTTTGGTCCTCCAGCCCCGCAAAGAAACTGGAGTATTCCGGGGAGAAGGTCCACTTTACATATTGAATACAGCTTTGGCTGTCCTTCAAATGGAAAGTCTCCATCATTTGCTCAAACAACTCTAAGTGCTCCCAAACAGAATACTTAGCGTTCTTATGGTAAGGCGTGATGACGCTCCTGATCGCCTTAATCTGCTTTAAGGGGTCCTTAAGCAAGGCCCTTTTTGCCTTATTGGCCTTTTTGGTTCGGGTAACCCTTGTCCATTCATCCTCTGACTCAGAGGCACTGCTCCCAGAGGTTCCTGTCTGTTCTTCCAGGTTTTCCCGGATTCTGCGAGCCTGGGAATGGCTGGCAGAATGTGGGGACCTGGTCTCCTGTTTCCTGTGGTGCTCAGAGGAGTCCTCAGATCCCTCCTTGCTGCCAGGATTTGCTGGGTACCCCCCCCACTGACCTAACTGGGCAGAGGTTTTCAGGATGCCCTTAAGGGGCCTACTCTCCTGGGGTTCCCCACTGAACTGTACTGTACTTGGGTGCCCATACCCGGATGCCCACCCCTCCATTCCTGAGTGGTACTGGCCTATGAGCCCCATACTTTTAGCTGGATAGTAATCTGCCATCCCTGTGGCCCTGTGCTCATGTGCGCCAGGGGACATGGGGGTGGTAGAGTCCAGGGACTGGGAGAGATGAAGGCCCCTGGTGTTAGGGCTCCTGAGGTTATGGTCAGGAGTCTCTCTTTCCCAGTGGACCTCATCTCTATCCGCCCCTGCTCCCTGTTGCAATGCAAGAGCCTGCATTTGTGCTTTCAGTTCCTCAGTCAAGGCCTTACTAGACTCTATCAGTCTCTCCTGCATCGCTACCTGTTGTTGGAGCCTATCATTGTGTTGACAGAGGGCCTCATTTTCCCTCTGTGCTTCCTGGTTGGTCCTGGAGAACTGGGCCAGTCTTTGATGCAGGAGGGTTACCTCCTGAGCTGTGTCCCTATTGGCCTGCTCCTTTCTTGCTAGAGCCTCCTCCACCCTTCTGGTGTGCTCTAACAAGTTCTGGTGTTCTTTTTGGAGGTCACCCAGTCCCTGGTGGGCCAGGTGATTTTCTTCCATTTTTCTTTTTAAATGGCAGACTTCCTGGCCTAAGGCGTCTCTTTCCTGACTAAGAGCCTGCATTTGTGCCGCCAGGTCGTCCCTCTGCCTTTGAAAGGCACCAGCTTTCTGGCGTTCTTCATCAAACTCTGCCTGGGTATCCAGGTCTTTCGAAATCAGCTTGTTGCTCTCTACTTTCACTCTATCTAGATGACTTTGCAGGGTGGCTACCTGCTCCGTGCATGCCCTGTTAAAGTCTAATTGTTGCTCCAGCTTTTTCTGGCTCTGCAGTAAGGAGTCCAAACTGTCTCGGTGCTCCTTCTGCAGGGCCAGAAATCTAGTATCCTGGTCAGCCTTTTCCTGTTGCAGTATATCCATGTCCTCTTTTATTTTAATGATATACTGCCTACTGTCATTTTCTGACTCCTGGCTCCTGAGCAGCCTCTGCTCAGAAGAGTCCAGCTCAGATTGGGCCTTCTGTAATGCCAGCAGTTGCCTACTCGCCAGATCTTGGCCTTCAGCACATTTGTCCTGCATGGCTCCCATATGTAAATATAAATATGCCGCTACCCTGGCAATCTTGTTGTGCTCATCCTTGGCCTTAGAGGACATATATAGTTCACTCAGGGCCACATGTAAGGGACCCTGGTCTCTCCATATATCTGACCCTGTTTCCGTGATCTGGGGTGTGATGGCCTGCAACCAGACTGTTTGGTCCTGGTGAGTCCACTCACCTCTCACAAATAACTTATGTAAGAAGTGCTCTCTGGCTATTTTCATGTCTACTAAGGTCGTCATTCTAGAGATTGGTCTCTGTCCTGACTTACAGAAGTTTGTATTTTATTTTTGCAAAACAGACCTTTTTCTTAGAGCGTTCCTTTGAGAAGTGCTTTACAGCGTAACACAGCGTGTGCTCCGACCGGATATGTGTATCTGGTCAGCTGGCACGCTGTATTAATCTGCACAAGTGATAGATCTAATCCAAACGTCCGGCACGAGCCCCCAATTTGTAAGAGGATTCAATTCAGCACTACAGCCAAGTCAACGCCTAGTCTAGAATACTGAATGAAAACCCTTATTGATATATCTTTATGTCCAGTTCATGCGTTCTGGATGACTACCCCTATATAACACCCCTCCCTTGGAATCCCCCTGACCCCACTGAGCCAAGAAGTAGTTCTGTTTTGCAAGTTAAAAGGTTTATTTGAGAAGTAAAGCAATATATATCTATCACACTTTATAATAAATTAATAATTGAATATCACACTTAATCTGATATGATAAAGATTAACAACGGAGAATCTGGCACTAGCACACTTCTTGATAATCACTAAGGAGTTGACATGAAATGGATAAGATAGCAACAATACTTTTATGGTTTCAAATGGATGCAATGTGGAATGAAAATGCAATACAGAAAATAACTTGATAGGATTTCAGCGAAAGACAATGTAATCACTTTCTTGGACAATTCACCCCCCCCCTTTTATGCAATGCAAGGAAATGGAGGGAAGCACACAGTTCTCAGAAATGCAATCAAATGTGATTCAGTTCACCCCAGCAACTTAGACTACAGAAGTTGAAAACACAGGCCCAAATGCTTTTAAATGTGCTGGAAATGAAGAAAAAATATGCTAAAATGCTTTTAATTCCCTCTAGAGGTTCAGGGTGAGTGGTATCTAGTTAATATTAGTCCAGGCTCACAATAGCAATGATGCAGGGATGGTTTTTATGAGGCAAACGAATTTCTTTCAGAGGAAAGCAAAAGCAGCTATCTTTTTGCAAGTGGAGAAATTTGCAAATCGCGGTAAAATTCGCGAATGCGTCTGGTGCGATTACAGAGGAAGTACAAGGGCTAGCAATATCGTTTTGGGGTCCTAGGAAAGCCTAGGATCTCAGCTTCCAGATGAAAGTTACTGCAAGTCTCTAGCACAAACGGTCACGGAGATATGAGCGATTAAATAAAGGTCGTTTTTCAGATTTGAAATTTTAAAGTTCAAAAAGACAAGTGCAGCTTGCAACTAGAAAATGACAGGTGACAGCTTTGCAAATGACAGGTGACAGTTAGGAGACAGTTCTACTTAGATTAAGCTAGATTGAATTATATTATTTTAACTAGGAGATTGGTTCTGCACAGTTTTCTAGGTACTCACACTATATTCTTGAGTGAAATGGGCCTGGCCATGGATCTGGTCAGGTTTTAGACCGGACTCTGGTCTCTGCACTTCACAGTGATCTGGGTCTGCTCTCTCTCTGGATTCTGAAGATTGAGGGATTTAAAGTCTGGATCTTTCTGCACAGCTTTCTCTGGAGATTGATGGAGGTAAAGTATGGATTTTCCCGGCAGAGCTTCCAGCTGCAAATGGATTTGAAAGTCCCTATCTGTCCTGTCTCTCTGCTTTTATGTGTTTTGAAAATGGGTGTGTGTGAGCAGCATCACTAGCCAGCCCCTCTCCACTTGTCATTGGCCACTTCATCCGCTTCCACTTGATTGGGGGAATAAAATGAAGTGTCATCATGATGAGGTCTGTTTATGATACAGAGAACCCACCCCTGTCAACTTTACACACAATCTATATTTGCTCAAAAAAACATATTTGCACAGGTACACATTTGTTTAAAATTACATGCACCCTTCACATATCACAGGAGGTATACCCTGTCCAAATCTGCTCTTCCTGGGGGCTTGCATTCAAAAATGGCACATATTTCACTTTTTAACTGATTTTGCAATTCCGGACATTGACCCAAATTTACACACATGTGCGCAAGGAGTATGGACATTAGTTGATGAAGTGTCAGATTTTTCACATGCACACATTTTGAATAATATCCTCTTTTCCGCTAAAACCCCCCTGAACATGCCACCGGTTCTAAAAACCTCTTAAAATGTGGGCAGAAAAATCACAAGAATTATGGTATCATTTATACAATTTTCACATGTCCGCTCTATGAGTTATTCATCTTTTTAGAGTTATGTTCTGGCCCCAAAGGGGTGTGGTTTTCCTCCAGCACAAGGTTGAATTTCTGGTTTTTCCAGTTCTGCCAAGCCAGCTTGCTCTCACAGGCAGTGCCCCTCCCCTGTGCTTCCAGGAGAAATCTCCATTTACGACTCCCGCCATAAAACATTTGCCTGAGTCAAAACAGGGCTTTGTTCAATTTCCTGCAGAGCCCAGGTAATTCAATCAGGGAAGTGTCATATCCCTTTTGGTGTGAGCAGCAAAAGGGCAGCTAGGCCTGGGAACACAGCTGTGACTCAAGTTTCACTCCTGATGGGGGTAGTTGCCAGGCAAATTGGAATCTCTTTAAGCCAGTTTTTAGCTACATGTCATTTCTGTTCCCCAGTTTCTGCATTCAAATAAAACTAAACATTTTCACATATGCAGCTAGAATGCTGATTCTAAGTTTAAAACTATGACATTTAAACAATTGCAACCTATGTGACACTCAAAGTAGGTCACTCAGTCAATTTAAACACTTAGATTTTTAGTGTCTTTCAGTCCAAATTTACTTAAACTGCTGAAATCCACAGCTCAGCCAGTCTTGTCATAAACCTTCAAGTCACTTCAGAATATAACTTTACATTGGATCCACCTCTCAGTAAGTCTTTCTTTGGCCTGTTTTGGGTTCATTTATTCAGTTTTCTACAAAAAAGTAAAATCTGGTGGTTTTAAAACGCCGGCTTTCTGATAGTGGTGAGTACTGGTACTGCACCCCTTTTTGGGATTTAAGAAAATGAATTCCCAACAGTTATGGGTTTGCTTTTGGCAATCAGCATTGCCACTCCCAATGGTTTCAGACTACTGTGTGGGTAGTCCAATGGTGGTTTTAGGCAGTTTCCTTCTGTGCCCATAACATCGGCAAAAATGAGTGGCAGCCTATTCTTCATGCATTTCCCTGTGCATTTTCTGGGAAGCTCTGGCCATCATGATGTTTTCATGTCAGTACTGCACAGTTTTAAGGTAGGGCTCGGATGCATGGGTAAATACATCCCACAATATGCTGCTGTGTGTTTCGGTTCACACCCTTGTGGTATGCACTATAATTGTGAATTAACAATACTGTATCATAAATGCGTTTGCCCCTACTTTCAATAGGTAGGCACACGTCGATGACACGGTAGATGGTATTGGGGTGAGTATTGACATTTGTAGAGTGCAACAAGCACTTAAAAAAAGCTAACTAGACACTGGTGCAGTCCATATTATTTTCGACTCACAGCGTGTGATATGGGTGCTATTGTGGAGTCAAACTATATTTAAATCTGAATCTGAATTTGAGATATTCTTTCAGGGAGAGACTGGAGAGAGGCAAAGCATTCCAAATCTTTACTGCCAATATGGATCTAATTTTGAACTTTAAACCGAGGAATGATAAGTAAACCAGCAGAAGCTGATTTTAAGGTTTTGGTGCGATTATAACAGACAAATCGTGTTCTAAGAAAAGCTGGGCTGCTGTTGCAATATAGCCTTATAGACTGAGGGGCGGGTCATTATCACAGGATAATGTTCCGCCACCAAGTTATGACCTCAGCATTGATTGCAGGGCAAAATATTCAGAGAATGGGTCTCAAAGCGTAGTTTCCACGTCTGTTTCTGAAGACAGAACATTTAGAATGCCGTCAATAGCAGTAGTTATTGATTGCACTCTAAGCATTCTGATTGGCTGAGAGGAGGCCAATAACGATTTCCTTGTGCTAATAAGCTTGATGAATCAAATAAAGCTCCTTGAATGCTATACTCTTAGCCATCAGAAGCCAATGCCTGCCCTAAGTCTTGATGAACCCAGTGAGCATGGCCTGCATATCCAGTAATCACCAATGGGACCTGCGTATCCGTTGAGCGTTGGTGTGCAGTGTAAGTGCTGCAAAGCATGGCCAATCCTACATATGTAAGTAAAGGGGGGCACCGAAAACTTACATGAACATTGATTACAGGGCATCAAATTCAGAGAATGGGTGTCAAAGAGTACTTTCTCTGCAATGATTACTCTGTTATTACTCCAGTACTGGGCTTGCATTATTCAGATAAGGATAGGTAATTACCCTAGTACTTGTTGCAACTTCCCGTTTACCAAATTGAATACGCTCAAAGGAAGGCCAGCCATTGGCTTGTTCACATTGCAGTGCATCACTTTCTGAACCGCATTGTATGCAATCCAACATGCCTTTTATTTGCATTTGTGTCCATACCAGTGTTCTCCAAATAAATTATTCTCTCTCAGGTGCTTTGTAAATGAGGTCATGATAAATTGCTCTTTTTTTCAATTTGCTCACAAAGTGCATGTGGGAGTTAGAAAATGTATTCATAAATTGACCCAGAATTCTACTACCAGCAAGACATAATGGGGATTTTCACAGATGGCAAGAGATGCAAGATGCGATGTGGGCTTACGAGACACAGGAGGCATGGGGGGTTGGCTCTCAAAAACTGTTCTTCAAGAGTTAAGTTATAGATATTTAAAGGCAGTGTTCTTATCCACTTCTCAATATCTTATTTCAGGGCCCTATTTAGGGAAAGGTGGCCAGAAACCCCTCCCACTGTGTTCTCTCTTTGGACAGGGCTTGACCTGGTGGGAAGGAGAACTGGCTCTGATTCGCCTGGTGCAGGATTGTAACCTGAGTGCCAAGCAGCATTGGTGGCCGAGCCAATACACTTTCACACCAGCTCTGTGCTGCTCAAAGTGGTGGACTGGCCCAGAGGGTACCAGGAATTTCCCAGTAGGTGTTGGGGGTGGAGGATGGGTTGTGCATGTTGCAGTGTTTTTGCTTGTGATGGTATAACTCCTGGGGCCTTTGGTGCTGTAGAGCCACAGGGGCTGGAGTCTTTGAAACTGGTGGCATTGAGTGTCAAATGAACTGGGAAAAATGCAACTTTCTGTATAAACACTGGCTGGGACCCTTGAGTGAACTCCGAGATTCAGAACAGTGCCTTGCTCCCCACTCCTCTCATCTGCCCTACTTGAACCCTAAACTATATCAGCCCGTTTAATGATATGCCTTTCCTATTGTAGATAAGCACTTTATATGTTTGACTTGTATTTTCTATAAGGCTTTTTATAAACGAATACAATTACAAAAAAATATATATCAGCCTGTTGTATGATGAATTAGCATGGTGCCGTTTCAGTCTGGCGCCTCCAGGCCCTGAAATGGAACTGTGCCATTAATCATACTCATGGAAACAGGTCATGGCTGGGAGTGCAGGTACAGGTTGCCATAGTCACTGCAGTTATGCCCTGTGCTGGTGGCTGTCCTGTGCTGGTGGCTGTACTGTGCTGGGCTGCCCTGTGCTGGTGGCTGCCCTGTGCTGGTGGCTGTCCTGTGCTGGTGGCTGCCCTGTGCTGGTGGCTGGCCTGTGCCTCTGGGAGGACTACATGCTTTGCAAAGATGAGGCAGGCTAGCCTAGGCTGGCCCCCTCCCATTGGAGAGGAGAGCCAGTAACTATGCCTGCTTGGCTGGCCCCTGTCACCTAAGAGTCCTGCTGCAGTTTGACATACTTGCAGTTCCTGCCACCAGTGTCCCAAGGTTACCTGGACTGATAGAGATATTTGTTATATGCCTCGTCCTAGTTAGCCAGGATCTGATTGGCTATCACTCCGCCCTGGCAGTGAGTTTGATAAGCTCTACAGCTTTAAGTCCTGGACTTTGTAATTAGCAGGTGTTTGCACATCACCTGCCATTGATTTGTGGGTGTTTTAGTGACGCTCGCGTTGCAGCTGCTCCTACTATACAAGCTACTTACAAGGATATCAACTTGAATGGATGATGCTGGACCTGTTCTCTGTATCAGAGGGAGTCGTGCTCTGTAGCTATCCTTACTGTGTGCATTTGTGTGAAGCGTGCACTGATGCTACATTTTATTTATGTAAGACATGGGGCAGTACAGCGGGAGAACAAATTAAAGGAACAGTCCTACTAGCCCTTGTGACATTTGTGCAAGAGCAATAAACAGGAAATGCAGGGAGAGGGGAAGAGGGAGAAATACAAGGGGAAGGATGCCAAGGGGCTGGTCATGTGCTTAGGGAGGCCCAGGAGGGAAATGCTCAGACAGGGGGATAGAAGTCAGCTAGTGTAAGGGAGATGGACCAGACTCAGTATGCTAGTCGGGGAAGGGTGTCCGAGGGCAAGTGCTGGTAAAGAGTAGCGGGAGACTGGTTGAAGGAGGGCCTGCCCAAGTAAGACTCATGAGGGAACAGGCCACCAGATAGAGGTAGGGAGGCAGAGGGGGGAGGAGGAGGAGAAAAGGATGGTCTTGAGAAGCTTCCAGTATTTAAGGCGATCTGGCTCAAGACAGAGAGGGTCAGGAAGGCCATTGGACAGGGAGGTTCCAGCGGAAGAAAGATATCCACCCCCACTCACTGCTTAGAGAAGCACCTGACATGCAGAGAGTTAGAGCTAGAAGAATGAAGAATTCTAGCAGGGAGGTATTTAGGGAGAGAAAGTTGGATAAAGTGAACCCAGGGCCCAGAAGGCCTTATGGATGATGCAGAGGGTCTTGAATCTGATCCTTGCAGCCACAGGGAGCAAGTGGAGAGAATTTAGGGCTGGATAGATGCTGTCCCTGGGCTTGCGGCCAAGTCTTGTTGTCCTATTCTGAAGAGGCCAGAGGGAGGAAAGAGGCAGATTAAGGAAGAGGCTGTTGCACTAGTCAAACTGAGCGAGAACCAGAGATTGTAAGACAATGGGCCTCATTACGACCCAGGCGCTGGACCATGGTGCTATTGGCACCATGGTCCATGCCGGTCTCCGGCATGGTGGATGGCGGAATTACCGCCCCCATCACAAGGTTGGCGGGGGCGGTAATTCCACATTCACCATTTGCCCTTCCCCATTCCCATTTTGCCCCATAGGGCATAATGGGGATGGGGAAGGCGCTAATTACGGCACCGTAAATTACGGTTGCCGTAATTAGCTCCAAGGTCCCTTAGCGGTTTGGATTTTAACGCCTGCAAAAAGCAGGCGATAAAGCCTCCAACCCGCTAAGGGACCTTGTAATCAGGCGCTAATGGTTTAACGGCGCTGACGCTCTTTACGGCGCCGTTAAACCATTAGCGCCAGGGTCGTAATGAGGCCCAATGAGTTTCTGGGAGAAGGTGAGGAGTGGGAGAATGCCTCTAAGCAGGTGAAGCTGGAAGGGAGATTTCTTGACGATGTAGATTTCTTGACGATGTCAGCGGTGTGAGGTGAGAAGGAGAGAGAGGAGTCAAAGATGACATCCAGGTTTTTTCCATCACAAGAGGGTGAGGGGAGGGGACCCAAGGAGGGCGGCAAGAGAGTAGAGGGGAAGGCGGGGCAGGAGTTCCATTGAGAAGGATCTCAGTCTTACTGGAATTAGGCAAAGATCATGTCCAAAAGCTTTACTGTGTGTCCTCTGAAATATTGGACTCCTGTCTGAGCTGTACCTCTTTTGTATACTCCCGGGCAACTCTTGTGGTGTGTGAGTGATGCTGGCACTCATGCTGACTCTTCTGTGCAGGCTCTTTTTATGAAAGAACTTTGCTGCGCCTTGTTTGTATATCTGTGGAAAACCTGCATTGTAGCTGCACCTGCTTTTAGTGTTTGGGGCGGTGCTTGTGATAATGTTGTTGCTGCTCGTATCTTCATTGATGAGTGGAGGGACCTTTGCACTGCTAGTCGTGCTGTACCTGCTCTGTGTAACGTATGGATCTTTCCACTTCAGCAGCCAGTGATTTCTGCACTGCAGCTATATCTTCATGTGCTTGGGTCTTGTACTTCCTTCCCACTTTCCTCTCTGTACTATGTTATATTGCTGCTATCCTCGTAGTACACACTCCTTCTTTACACAGGGCCTACTTGATATGGCTTGCCCTCTCTGTAAGAAAGTACAGAACACTTTTAGCAAAATTCTGATGATAATATGTCATAGTACTCCTGGTATGAATGTTCAAATTGTATTCCTATTTATATTTGAAGCAAGCTAGCTATTCACTGTGCAAACCCTGTATGAATTTACCCCTAAATTTCCCTATCCGATCTGTGCTGGACTTTAGAATGTCTAATTCACTGTAATGTAGCTTGGCATATTGGCTTGCACATTGAGCAACTCTTGCATATTAGAACCGCTCCACTCGCTGGATCTGTGTGATCACTGCGTGCCCCGTAATATCGAGTCCGAAAAAGTCAAATACGAAAATGGAGGCGTGCAGTGATCTCATAGATCACTCTTTCCCGCATCCCCCATACCCACTACCCCTTTACCCAAAAATACTTCCTGGTGGCGCACTTGCATTATTTCCTGTGCCTCGTCTCGCCCCTCTCTGTGTGACGTCACGTCCCTACCCCTCCTGTGGGTTGGCACTTCTGCTGCAGAGTCCATTTTTTAACTTTTAATGTATTTGTCTGCCTAATTCCATGTAATGGAAGCGGGCGACACCCGCACATGCCCCAAACCCATTAAACCATTCAAGTCAAGCAGAGGAACCCCCCACAATCTATTCCTCATTGTTCAGTATTCTGGGTTTTGGCATTTTCCTTGTTTCCGAATGCGCAGTGAAAGCGCATTCAGCATTTTATTTCTGTTATTTTTTAGTTATACCCACTGGATGTATGTATGTATGTATATATTTGTGAAGCTTATTTATATAGCCAAATCTAGCCAGGACCGTGACGGAGCACTGAACAAGGTGTGGGAGACATAGTTCAAGTGAGCACAGGCGGAAAAGTAGCGTTGGCGGTGAACGACGGCTGGATGGCTGGCCTATCGATGGTGACTGATGTCGCTGAGGAGGAACTGTTCAAACCAGAGGGTATTTAGTCATTTCATGAACTGCGGCATTAATGGAGCAGTGCAGATGTCTGGCGACAATGAAGTTGCTCAACAGAAGAGGGCCATGTCCTTATCATTGTTAGGTGTTCTGTCTCTCAGTCTTGCAGCTTATGTGGTTACATTGAACCCCAGAAATGCCTTGTTTTCCCGCTAGGTAAGGTGGTGTTTTGGTTGTGATTGCCTTGAATGTGATATAAGCAGTTCATGTGCTGGTATCATACATCAATGTAGTTCCATGATCAAGGGAGAGGCATGATAAGATGTTCTGATTCAAGAAACCAGTCAAGGGAACAGGAAGGGTATGGTTTTGTGTAGTATTGGTTGTTGTTGCCATCATTTGTTGGATTTCCTGGTAGCAGGTTGTTCATGTTGTTCATGCTAAAGTTGATGATATAGTTCAGATATTCTGCACTCTGAGCTAGCCTCATCATAAACCTTGTTGATATCTGATATCCTTCTTTGGTTGAGTTGCAGAGGTGCACAGTCTCTGTTTTCTTGGGCTTGAGTTTCTGATATGTGCTTGCAGTTCTGGATTGGATGTGTGGCATGCAGTGTTTTAGTATCCCACTGTAGCTGTCCTCCAGGTACATCGGTTTATTGACAGTGTATTAGTGCATGGAGATGTCAGGGTCAGTGATATGATATGATGTGGAATTTATAACGTGTCTGTACACAAGTGTTTCTAGGCGCAACAAAACAAGGAGAGGGAAACAAAGGGAGGTCAAAATACTCTCTTACTAGGCCTTATGCCATTCAGATCATGCAAGTGCGGGGAAGAGGCAAGGGGAGAAGTGCCGGGGTGGGGTTAGTTAACTCCCAAGTGCAGCCTGCTGGTGGCTCATAAGTGCAGAAAGAAGGGACTGTAGGGTTGCAGATACAGACCTTTAAGTGCTGTGGAGACCGGACGCAGTGCGAGGGCAACTGGACATACAGGAGCCTGGGCAATAGGTCAGAGCGTGACCAGGTGACCAGTACATAGAGCAGTCAGGTGCATCAGCAGGGGAGAGGAAGAGAGAAAGCAGAAACGAAAAGGAAGGTCTTCAGTTGTGCCACTTGAGAGCTTTAAGTGGCTCCATATATAGATTGAATATGACTAGTGACAGGATGGACCCTGTGGGACTCCTCATTCTCCTGTATGGCGTAACAACCTGAAATTGCCCATCACATCTGTTTGGTGTCTATCTGATATAAAAAAAGGCACACCAACCCCATTCAGAGTCTGCAAATCCCATCCACATTGCCAGAGTGAAAGTACAGTTGTATGTTAGACAGTGTTGAAGGCCACATAGAGGTTGGGTAGGATCAAAAGTTATACATCTGCCTTGTTTGTGACATGTATGGCATTGTCAACCACCTGTAGTATAGTTTCCATGCTACACCTAGGTCTGTACCCTGATTGTTAGCAGCAGATTATGCTGATCCATTTGTTCCTGTAGCTGTAGTATTATAGGTATTTTAATGACTTTCCACAGGAAGAGGAGGATTGCAAGGTATATTATGTTATGTTAAGAGGCATTTGTATAACACCTTTTACCACTGGTATGATTCCAAAGCGCTGTGGGTTTAACAGCCATGGGGACTGTATTCCAGGTCAGTGGAGAAAGTAATGTAGTAAAACGTGCTTGGGTGCATTTGGTATGTGTGCAGCCAACGTGGATTAAGTGGTGTGTTGCTGCATTCTAGTGATCAGCGTGGTGCAGTGGTTGTTTGAGATCAGTTGGATGTGTGCAGCAAGGCCAAATGGACTTCGGTAGCTGCATTCTGGTGGCACTGGAGTTTTTGAATGGGATTGTGTGAACAGCTAGGCTGATTTTCGTGGGGTATAGCTGCATTCTAAAGACTGTTGAGGTGATCACGGAAGTATGTAAGTATGTGTTCAGCTAAGCCGAATGAATTAAGGGATATAGCTGCATTCTATTGTTTGTTTTTGAAGAGGGAAGAGGGAAGAGTTAGCGTACTGGTGTGTTTGAGTGTCTGTGTGCTTTCCTGTGGGGCACTGTTCCCTGATGTGCTTCCAGTGCCTGTTGAGGGGTTGGTATCTCCCTTTGGGTTTGGTCTGTTAGGCTAATGTATTATCCAAACAGAGGGGGGCATAAGTTACAAGTTCACAGGGAGATGCCCTAACTTTACAGTAGTTTTAACACAAACACAGGGCAAAACACATCTGTATCACAATTAAGTTACAGCACAATGATAGATCCAAAAGACCCAAGTGGTAAGGGAAAATTGACAAGGCTGTGGCGGAGGACAGAAAGGATAGAGAGATTTTCTTAGTATCACTGTCTACTCTAAAGTCAAAACTAGGTAGCGCTGATGTGCCGCTTATCTAATATAAGAAGTTAAAGAAATGAACTGTCAAATTATTCGGTTTGTAATACATTCAGACTTGTTCTTCCTTGACCACACTCTTCCATTAGGAGTAAACATATTTGGAAGATAACTTAGAGAAGGGATGTTAAAAAAGACCACGCAAGGTCAAAAATCCAGACATCTAACGGGATATATAGTAATTTAATGACCCATAGACTGACTGGTTAACCCTGGTGAACTTAGGTTAAAAAAGACACAAAACACACGAAGACAAATCAATCCCCACTCTACGTCTTGTAGTGGGTTAGCTTGGCGGAGTGTGAGAAGAGTAAAAAGGTTGCTAAAAACAACAAGGTAGGCCAAATTGTGCCTCCTGAGTGTAGCAACCACCCTCGACCGGTTTCAGTGGCACTGGTGTGGATCAGGCCCCTTTCGTCAGTACAATCTTCAATTAAAAACGGGTTTAATCGTGTGTATCACAACCAGGTGAAAAAGTCAAGTGGTTTATACTTTACCACTTTTCAAGAGTGCCATAGACTGGATTAGCTCATGAGGGAACCTAGGAATATAAAGAAGATAAATCAGGGTCACCTTGTAGCTGTAACTCCCAATGTATTGGCTAAGAATATGCAGTCTAGTTGTATGCCATTCTTATAAATACTCTATCGCTCGTTATAAAGTAAACACATTCCTCAGAAACAAAAGCAGAAATAAACAGGCTAAGGTCCTACCTGTGTCTCGTTTAGTCAATTGTTTATTGACAAAGTATGATGGGCAGTGACAAGCAGATCTTTGCCAAATCATGTTGTTACAGTATATGTGCTAGAGACGGCCTTCGGTTTGTAGGTCTGCTAAATAGATTCCTCAAGAGGTAGTCTGATAAATACATTCCCAGATCGGTGGCATTAGCAAAAAATAAGTGCTAGATGGCCCCCGGTATGTAGTTCTCAAGGATTTCCAGATGCATTGGGTTAGCAAGCAAGGCATTTCCTGGACTGATAGCGTAGTGCATACTTGCATGGCAGTGATCAAGCTCATAAGTGCTATTAGTGCTTGGGTTATGAGTCTAGCACAGTCGATCCAGATTGTTGGAGATGGATATCTCTAGGCCTCAGAGCTTACGCTATTTCTGGTGTAAGTAAGCAATGATTAAACTTTGTCATGTACATAGAAGCCACTAGATCTGGATATAGAATTGCTTTATTACGAAGCAGGCACATTAGCACTGCTTTCAGTGATGTGGGATGGTCCTTTGAGAGTGATGATACTCAGAATGGAGGGAAGAGGTCTTGTACCTTAATTGCTTTTTGATCAGTAGTGTGGACATCCTGCTCTTAATTGGTGGCTTTCAGGGATGGCTGAGCGTCAGTCAGTTTGGATGTTGAGGTAGGTCCGATTTGGCTCGAGCATGTATTTTCCTACTGGGAATTGATGTCAGGAATGGGTTGAGCTCAATGCTGAAGTCAATGTGGATCCTGATGTTTGCTATGGACAAAGACATGGTCTATGGAATTGCATTTCTCTGCTGATTGTGGAATAGTTGAATCCAGCTGGTTGACACACTCAGGCTCATCATAAAAGTAGCATTCTGGAATATTAAGTAACGTGCAGGCAAATCAATGCATTAATACTGATTCTGTTTATGTCTTGGCACATGCATTTTGATTGGATATTAAAGGACATAGGAACATAGATGCCCATTTTATGTTAGGACACAATAACTAAAACATTGTGTTTTTCATACGAAATAAGACTCTCAACGGGCATTGTTTCTGTATGGGCACACACTGTCAGATAGGCACACGTATCTGCCTCCTGTGCTGCCTGCGTTCTGTATTGGGCACACATTCTTCTTGTATGCTATGATATGATATGGCATTTATAACGCACCTATACACAAGTGTTTCAAGGTGCGAGTTGTAGGCATAAACATTTACTACAACAAAGAAATATTGCTCTTTGGTGATGAGCTTAACCATGGAATTTTGGAAATGTGGTATTACTTTCCAGTTGTCAATAGTTTCTGTTGCTTTTTATCCAACATTTCTTGGAAAAAGGTGTTGCAAAATGCACTGCTTGATCCCATTTTCTGTAAGATTTTGTTCTATGGCAGATCATAGCAATCTTCTTTGGAGAAGGCCTAGCTAACTCACTACCCTCGCTGATTTGGGTTCCCATTCGGTCTCAGTTTGGTCAGAGACAGAAGATGATGGGAGCACCCTCCCACCAACTCATCAGGAATGTGGCCTTTCCAGGGGGCTGTTATGTTAAGCAGGGCAGCCTGTGAGCTTCCCCCATGGTCAGAAGATGTGACCTCTTGTGCATTCCATCTGAAGAAGAAAACTCCTTATATCGGTGTTAGTCAACCTGCATTCACATGCATTATGTGTGTTAGGTGGGAAGTAGCAGGCGGCTGCCCAGTATTTAAGTGATTGTGTGAATGAGCAAAATGGTCCGGTTGTGTACCCTGTGGTATCTTTGGTTCTGATGGATACGGTGTCTCATCTGGAGGTTTCTTATCTTTGAAACTAATGTCTACCCTACTATGTGGGACATCAGAAAGGTTTATATGATGCACACAATGCCCCAGATGGCACCACCATTACTCATGGTGCTGCAACGGTGCCCTTGCACTCTCAACTGGCAGGGCGGTGTTCTGAGTATAAGGAACCCATCCCGAGCCCAACAGTTCCATTTCTGGGACCACAGGCAGCACACTTGATCTAGAATCCTCCTAAGTCCTCGCCTGGCAGCAGGATGCTTCAAATATAAGGAACAGTATCCTAGATCCTGGTACTTCAGAGGGATCACTCCTTGTGTTTCATTGCTGATGTTGCCAATATATTGAGCGACCTCATAAAGTGTTTTGTTTCTACAATCGGTTTTGCTGTGGCAGGAAAGGTATCTGTTCAGGCGTGCTTTAAAAATACACCATTCGTCTCCAATTTTATAAACACATCTTTGCAGAAATCCAAGATCCCCATTCTTACAGATGCCTTAAGAATGAAACCAGTTTCCCATCCAACACCTAGTTTTTCTGGTACGACGTTGTTTCGTCGCCTGCAATTGCAACGCCAGGCATTTCAAAGTGTATATTATAACGAAAATGTTCAGTGAATGTTTTAGTGGGGGGGGATTGGAAAGGGTAGTTAAGGGGTTGGGGGTAGGGAATAGGTAAAGATGGGTGGGGGAAGGTCGGTTGGGGGGTAACCACCCCCACAAAAATAAAAATAAATTTCAATGAACGTTTTTGTTACGATGTACACGTTCTAATGCCTGCCGTTGTAATTGCAGGCGATGAAAGAACATGGAACCGTTTTTCCATACGACTAGTGGATGCCAGACCACCACCCAAATGAAAAATATCCTAGCTGTATCCCTGCTTACTTTCTGCTACACTTTCTCTCTCCTTCACACTTTACCCCTCGTTGTCCCACTCCCGGTCCATGTTTTATTCTGTCCTCCTTCAAGGCGCATTCTTCCTCGGCACTCGCTACAAACACTGAGCAACCAGTCCTTTGCCAGTCTGAACCCTTCCACGCCTCCTACAGTGTAACCCACAACGTATTCCCTTTCATATCACTCTCGAATGATGAAAGTGGCATTCTCCAGTGATGCAGGGAATGGGTACCGAAATCAGACACTTAAGTCTCAATTGACATGTCCTTCCCTATGATTGGGGGAAATTCAAACGTTGCTTTGGTGTCATAAGTGTAGTCTGCTCTAGAAAGCCTCCTTAAATGGTTATGTGGTGTCAGGACATCATCAAAGTATTGCATGCGCCCGGGACAAATATGCATTGTTGAATAGCTGATTAAATTGCTTTAGTGGAAGGAGTTTCATTGTCCTCACTCGTTTTAATAATTAGAATTTAGAATGAAAAAGGGAATGCAATTCAACAGTAGCAAACAAGTAGAAATGTGCATCCATTGAGACATCCAGGCTAATGTTTAATGCAGTATTGTGATGTTGCATGAAAGGAGGGCATGACTCACTCGGGGGAATCAGCGTTCAGCCACTTGTAGACTCCTTTTTGGCCAAACACTTGTGTATGAGCGCAATAGAAATAAAATATCAATTCCATTCAATCCTGTGTACCTGCCCTATATAAGAATTAAAATATGAATGCGTGGTTAGTTTTTTTTAATCATTGTTAGCAGAAGTTGGGAGTGATAGCAGTAGAGCACAATTGTGAAGGACAAAACAGAGCAGAATGTAAATGTGTGTGTCAATTGGCATGCTCCTGTCGCATCCCACCCACAGAGAGGCGGAACACAGAGATCCGAAAGTCATGTAAGGTACATTTTCCCTTAAGCAGGTTAGCCTAATTATTATACAAGACTAATCAAAGCAACAACGAGGCAATACACATACAATAATGTGAATGGGCTGTTCAGTGCTATGACAGGAGGGATAACAAAGAATGCTGGTGAATTGTACAAAAGAGCCCAGGAGGGAAATGTCATACAAGTGCAATGACTGAAGGAGGGACCCGATTCCTCCAGCAAAGGCTAACATTGAGCAGGTGATTGCAGGAGCTCATCCCTCTGGGCACAATGTTCTGGTGGGATATCAGTCTTCGCCCAATAGCAAAATATCCCTAAGTGGACCCATTGCAGAGGGCATGCTTTCTCACTCAAATAATACCAGCATCACAGAAGGGGATTATAGTTATTTCAACCCACAAGAAATGCAATCTTCTAATCGTATCAACTATAGAATGACAATTCTCAGAGATTTAGCAGAAACACTGTTTGCATGGCACCTTTATAATGAATTTACAAAACTGGTGTGAAAATAAGAGTAGCATCTCATTACAACAAACGACTTCTAGAAACAACTAAATACATTGTGTGACTGACTGGCACTGAGGTGGCTTGTGTAAAGATAGTCATTATTGTATTGTGCATTTGTGGATTTATCAGTCCCATTTGATTTAGTAAATGGGAATACTAGAATTGGACAAGAATACTTCTGTTGGATGGAAAGTGCCTAACTCCAAAAGAGTAGAAACTCATTATGGCCTGATGGAAGGGTATGTGTCTCTGTTATTACTTTTCATGATCTGTATAGAAAAAAACGTGACTACATTTTCAAAAGAAGTGCTGCTTTCTCCATCATTGGTTATTCGGCCTATGCAAGTTATTTAATATGCAGAGAGCACTGCACCGTGTCTTAGGCTTCACGCTGAAGATCCCCCGATGTACTTGTATGAAGTTATTTATCCGTTTATTGTAAAGAAAATCGACTGAAGATTAATTTGTGAAAACAAACTTAATGGCAATTGGCCAAGACCAGAACACTAAGTCACCCGAGTGGTACATACACTCCACAAAGTTAGAGGCAGTTTGAGAACATATTCAGCTCTAGACTGAAAGGCACATATGAAAGTGTTGTCGACTAACCCATAGTCTGAACTCCTTAATAGAAGCCTACATAATGGAAATAATGCCAGAACTATTGCAGAGAGTGCAGTGCCTCTAGCATAAAGTTCTAATGGTGATGGAGCTAGTAGAACTCAACATTTGGAAGACCCTAAGCCAGATGCTGGTTATCATCTACTTCAGCTGTAAGAACGGAATGGGGATCAGGAATGCGGTGCATAGAAGTTTGGTTGGCCGAATACAGACTGAGTGGGCGAGACTGCAAGCCTCCTCGAGTAGAGCCAGGCCAATAAAAAGACCCAAGTTTGAATAAGGACGTCCGAAGGCAGTTCCTGGATATGGTCAACCTTGCGTTCTGCACACTGGTGATAGACTAAAATGTAGTGCAAGCGGTCAGTGTCAAACTAGTTATTCCCAAGCCATCAGGCACAGTAAAGGGTTTAACGAGCTGGAAGTAAATACTGCACGCCCACATGGAATGCAGAGGAGATCTGTGCGATATAAAGTATGCTTCATCAGGATAAAGTTCCTGCAAGAACAGCAGGGGAGCCTGGCCTGGCATGCCCTTCTCTGAAAGCCTGTTCCCCAATCCTTAATACTGCTGCTCAGAATGCTCTACATGCCACATGTATGTGCCCTGACGCACGATGGGAAAGGAAGTTGTAGTTCTTACAGTTTAACGCTTGTATGGTATAGGGAGCTCTAGCAACGCCATATATGCTTTACAAAATCACATATCTGCTAACCTGCAGGATTTTTCAATGTATTTTTTTTAAAGAAATGTTAAGTTGGATTTAGTCATTGGGGGAAGACGACCGTAATGAGCTGAACGCACTGACAATGTTTCATTTTGATTATGTGTATGATTTTATTCAAACCTCCAATCAAATAAACATTAAAAAAAATCAATAAACGAATCTATAATAAAATGAGTCGTTAACAATTAATGAACTATCTTGGAAAGCACAGTGAAAAGATGTGAGCAGTGCGCAACCATTAGGCCGCTATTGCGATGGCGCGTGGTGGTTCAGAGGTAATGACACCACAATAGAGAGATGGAGTGAAGTGAAGGAAACGGAAAAGTACACCGAGGGAAAGATAAACATGAGCCAGGTAGCGGGCTGGCACAGCTTACATGAGCTGTGAGGAGGGCTAAACGCGGCACGACGGGGAGGGGAAGATTATGTGTTCATTTTATTAAGTCAATGGTCTTGAATAACGATATTCTTTGGTCATTCTCTTTATAATGCATCTAAAGTCATACCACCATTTTTTCTGCGACTTACTCAACTTTCTTCTTCTCAGGGTTCCCCTGTGTTTTACAATATACTTCACTTTGTGCTCCCCCATATGTCGCATCTATGTCATGTCCAGGCTCCCTTTCTTCCACCGCGGGAACATTTGTTCTTCTTCCTTACCCTTCCTGGTAGTATCTGCAGGGGAGTTCCTAGGTCTGGAAAAGACCTGGGGCTACGCTGATGTCGGAACATTCAGGACTGGGGGCTAGACAGCCTTTTGGTTGTAGCTCCTGAGATTCTATCCGGGGCTACAACCAAAAGATCAGGGGCTATAGCCCCCTTAGCCACCCCCTAGCAACGCCTCTGAGTATCTGCATTATTCTACCTTCTTGTGTATACCTACCCTCTCCCCCAGCAGCTGAGGCATCATGCCTGGTTTGTCCCCTCCTGCTGGGCAATGTTGCTACCTAAGACTCTCTGATAACACGCCTGATCTCGCACAGATAATGCATCCTTTTGAAAAGGATCCCAAATGCAACAGAAACAAGTTCTACATTGGAGTATGGTGGGCTTTCCAAACATGCACGTACACCTACATTAGATAATGTGTATGTGGCAAATAGATAGATCATTCAATTAAGTTCTCACTTCTAAGATAGGATCTTTGTTGAATTTCTAAGTCATAGATTCGAATCCCAGCAAGGCTGACTCTGCCTTTCATCCTTGTGACCTCCGTACCATCTGTGCAATTCAAATGGGTAACAGTGACATGTCCTCTGATTGGTGGAAACTCACTGATACGTCTCTGTCCACAGCTGTTCATTTAGAATGATTTAATATGGAAGCACAGATACACAAAGAAATAAGCATAAAGGTTGGATTAGGGATAGGTAATGTGGTAAGAGAGAAAATGGCAGAGGTAACAGGAAGAAACCCCCTTGCCTAAAGTTAAAAATATAAAGAGAACAAATGAATAAAAAAAGACAAAGTTAAACCACTCCTACAAAAAAGAACGTTGATGAAAAAACATGAGACCACAGTAACTGTTATTTGACATGCTATGATCTGGCAACAGCTGCAGTTATCAAGAGCTACACTATATTAAACAAAAAATAAGCAACAGACCACATAGGTGTGTTTGCTTCTTAAGCATCGGGTATGCGATATCATCATCCCAGCTCCTCTATAGCATCTATTTGTTTCCCACTGGTAATCCCTGTCAAGACTGTTGCACTAACAATCTACAAATATTCTGATGATACTCAGTTAATGTTTAACAATTGGATGGGACCGAATTTTATTATAAATTGAACCCTGGGGGAATGTCCCCAGAAAACGGCTCGAGGATGAGCTGGCCATCTGACTAGGAATTTTTCCTCCTCCGATTTCAATAGTGAACTTTCTTTTTGACTGGATGCAATCATTTCAATGGACCTCAGGTGCCTGCGGAGTAAAGACGTGGTTCCAACCCATAGCTTGAGAAGCAAAGTTCAAGCAATCATTAGGCATGTGCTAGCACACAGTACCTATGCAACTAGTGTGTACTTAGCATCAGAAGGCGTTGCTAGGGGGGCTGAGGGGGTTATAGCCCCGGATCTTTTGGTTGTAGCCCCGGATAGAAGCTCAGGTGCTACAACCAAAATGCTAGCTAGCCCTGAGTCCCGACAATCCTGACATTAGCATAGCCCCGGATCTTTTCCAGACCTAGCAACACCCCTGCTTAGCATCCCTCCTGTGTCTCCAGAAGAGAGGTCACGATGCGCCGGAAGGACGACACTTAAAGTGAGGAGGTTTTGCGTGTAGCTCCAGCACCATATTCTCTGCATTGGTTCCCAGTGCAGGTTTGCATACAGCTTAGCGTCCTCTGCGTAACTCATTGTGCCTTTTTATAAGATAGGCCCACACTTTTTTTAAATAGACTTAGACCATATCAACCAACGTGTGTGTTGCGTTCAACTAAGCCCCAACTCATAACTGTTCCCATGTTTGGGAGGCACAGAACGTAAAGACACACCTGTAAGAGGTTAAACTCAATGACCTTACAAAGCACTGAGGAACACTTTAGGTTCAGAAAGAAATGAAAAAACATTCTTGTTTGGTAAACATGAAGGAAAAGTCACAGATATTCTGCAGTGCAACTGTTCTTTTAGAGCCAAGAGGTTTCACCTTAGTGGCAGCAGTTTATTATTTAAAATATTTTGGTTAACATTACATATATTGATGAAACTAAGTCATATTATATATATTTTTATCAGCCCTACAGATAAGGTGTATCGGCCACTTTTTACTCTGTGGGATCTTTTTACCCATGCATCCGAGCCCTACCACAAAAACTGTGCCTTACTGGCATTGAAAACATCATGATGGCCAGAACTTCCCAGAAAATGCACAGGGAAATGCATGAAGAATAGGCTGCCACCCATTTTTGCCTATGTTGTGGGCACAGAAGGGCACTGCCTAAAACCACCATTGGGCTACACACAGTAGCCTCAAACCATTGAAAAAGGGGCAATGCTTATTGCCAAAAGCAACCCATAACTATTGGGAATTCATTTTCTTCAGGTCAAATATGGCTAAATTATGGGCACAAAATTATTTTACTGCAGAAGCACACCAGTGCCATGTGCTGAACCTGGATAATATACTTCCATGTAAAATCTCTTGTTTGAAATGCATTAATTCAAGACTGATCCAAAAAAAAATGCATGCAGTACCCGCTTTGGACTCAAGGCGGCGCTAGCGGTCTAAACTCTGACAGGAGAACTGCTACTTCAGAAGCTAATCAGCCTTCTGTGACAATTGGGAATTCAAAGCTTGTTAGTTAATTGAAAATCTAACCACCTGCTGTTCCCAGAGACAATCTGATTTGATTAACAGGCCAAAAGGCTGGGAAACCTTCTCACCTCAGAAAGCCCAGGATATAACATGGTCATGCTAACCAAATGCAAGGTGGCCCCCTGGTCTGTTGACCTCAGCTTGCTGGAGCCCACACAAAAGACCTTTTCCCTTGAATAGGATATGGTGATTTTGACTGTTTCCTGTCAACAAAGATCTGCCAGCCAGGAGAGACATGTGATCACTGTCATCCCCAAACTTTGGGGACGGACTCAAACACTGCATTACTTTGAATTGAAAGCAAATATATATTTTACAGAAACACTGATAACCCTTGGTAACCAGATGACAGAAATGGAAATTTGGGGATCCTTAAAATGAAAACTTTGCCCACAATTCAAGCCCAAACTCCAATTTGTGTGATGTTCTGGGGCAAAACCCCGCTATTTATTGATACTACAGACTCTGTGTTTAAGCTAGAGACATGGGAATTTACTGGAGTATGTATGGACAGGCCGTGTATATGTGTATAATTTTTAATGAAAAACCAATGTTGCATAACCCACTAAAATCGAAAATAAGTTGCCATTTCTTTACCCAAGCTCCTAGAAACGCCAGAGTCGGAACAGTGCCTACCTCATGTGATATATGATGTGTGTAGGTGATGTAAAAACAACTGTGTATTTGGGTAAATATGTATTTGGTTCAAATATAGATTTCTGTGTAAAGATGACAGGGGAGGGCCCTATGGCCATAAAATCTACCTCATCACTCTGACTCACAACTCAGTTCCCCCAATCAAGGGAGAGAGGAGGAATTGGCCAATGATAAGTGAGAGGGGCTGGTTTAGTTATGACCAACGCACACACCCACTTTCCAAAACACATAAAAAGAGACTGCTGGGACAGGTAGAGACATTCAATTCCATTTGCTGCGGAGCATTCTGACCGACGACTTCACATCCAGAGATCCAACACTTAGACGTCCAAGCTAAACAGAGACTACAGAACTTTGAACCAAGAAGGCCCACTGCAAGCAAAAGTATTTGTCAGCAGTCCTCAAAATCTTTTGCAAACTATTCCAAAGCCAGGCGAGCTGTCTGAATTCTTTTACCAAGAACTCTTGCCAGTACCCAGAAAGCAGTGTTACATCCAGAATCCACTTGATCCGGACCGGAAAGCAGAGCACTATCCAGAACCAGAGGCCGCTGAATCCAGAGAGGCTAGACCAGCAGAGCAGAGCTGACCCAGATCGCTGTGAGCAGAACCGGTGCCTGATTGACCCGCCGAGCAGACAGAACCACAGCCGGACGTGTTGACCAGATCCGTGACGAGGCCTACTTCAAATTTATATTGTGAGTACCTAGCAGAACTGTGCAGAACCAATCTCTTAGTTAAAATAATCTAATCCAAACTATTTTAACGTAAGTAGAACTGCCTCCTAGAAATCATGTCATCTGTCATTTTTAAAGCTGCACAACTGTCGCCTGTCAATTCTGAAGCTGCAAGCTGTCACTTGTCATTTTGAGTTTTACTTTAAATCCGAAAATCTACCTTTATTAAATCGTCCGTATCTCTGAAACCATTTGGGCTAGGAACGAGATTTAACTTCCCTCTGAAAGCTTATAATCTAGGCTTTCCTACTTCCTACTCATACTTTCTCCGCAATCACGATTTACGCACTCGCGAAATTTACCACGATTTGCGATTTTGGCTCAATTTCTCCACTTGTCAAACTAGCAGCTCCATTCTTTCTTTTGTTAAAATTCGTTGCAACTTGGTAATAACTCATAGAGCATTGCTAAAGTGAGCCTGAACTAATACCAACACGCATCTCCCACTCACCCTGAATCTCTAGAGGGAATTAAAATCAGTTGGCACATTTTCCCATCCATTGCCATCACATTTAAAAGCATTTTGGGCCTGTGTTTCAAACTCCTACCTGTTTCCTCTAAGCTTGCTGTGGGGGAACTGAATTTCGTATTGTATTTGATTGCATTCCTGAGAACTGTGTGCTCCTCTTTCCATCTCCTTCCATTTCTTACATTGCATAGGGGAGGGGGGTGAATTGCCAGCGAAAAAGTGATTATCTTATCTTTTGCTAAAATCATATCAAGTATTTCTGTACTGCATTTTATTCCTCATTGCTTTTCCCTTGAAATCATAAAAGTATTTTTGCTACTTTATCCATCCTATACTAACTCCTCATTTGATTGTAAATAAGTGTGCTAGTGCCAGATTACACATTTATTGATCAACATCATATGTCTAAGTGTACTATCAGATATTAATTTATTATAAAGTGTGATATATATATATATTGTTTAAATTCTCAAACAAACCTTTTAATTTGCAAAACAAACCTACTTCTTGGCTCAGTGGGGTCAGGGGGATTCTAAGAGGGGGTGTTATACAAGGGTGGTCATCCAGAGTACTGAACTAGACATACAAATACATTAATAAGGGTTTTCCTCAGCATCCCAGACTAGGCATTGACTTGGCTGTAGTGTTGATTGAATATCGCTTACAACTCCCTAAACATTGTGATTATAAACTTGTTTTCCTATGGCATGAGAAAGTTATTGGGGATTTCTTGTACTTGAAAAAATACCAATACAATGTAATTTGAAAAAATGCATAACTCAATTTGTATGCTTATGATTAGTGCTTTTTTAATGGCCCTGAAACTAACACCAGACCAGAAGTCCCTTCATTCATTTGATCATGTTGAATGAACAAGTCATCTCTGTAAAACCTATCCACACAATGAATTCCCTAGAAAACAGGTTGGGTGGGACACAACCTATTGAAAACAAACATTTGCAAAGCCAACAGTTTGGGCTTTTAGTGCAGGCATGCAATAAGTATTTGCCAGGCACTCCCATAACACTACTACCTCTCCATGAGATTGCAACATCTGGAAAATGGAGTGAGTACCTTGGAATATGATGTCAGAGCCTAGCAAAGGCCTAGATGATACCCATACACCAGCCAAAACTGTTGGCTTTGCCAATGTATTTTTTTAAACAGGGGATCTGTAGAAAAAGCAGATGCGAGGACACATATTGCTTATAAATCAAGTGACTAAAGGCTAGTTGTGATTTTCATTTTAATGGTAAATCTCCCTTGGTTGTGATACCCCCAAAACGTTTTGCTGGACTTGTGGATTATTTGTCCTTGTTCCCTTTTTACCACTCACCCTTTCTTTTACTCTTTTTATCAGTCATTTTCTAGACTCTCCATGGTGTATTTTTGAAACTATCCCTTTTAATAACCTTTAGGGCATCTACATTTTATTTTTGCAGCATACAATACTTTCTGTGCTGTGTTGCTGGGCCTCCCCTTTTCATTTACTCTGGCTTTCCTTGTGTGAACTACTGGTCTCAAGGGTAGAGAGGGATTTTCTTCCCCTTTACAATGTATTTGCTGGGACCAGCACACCCCACCTTATTTGAAGTGCTGAGGAGATTGACATTGCATCCCCTTTCTCAGTGCTCCAGTAACATTTTTATTATTGTTACAGGCTTACTAGTATGGCTGGTGGCAGTGTATATACTTTTATGACTTTGTGTAATGTTTACTGGCAAGCTGGAGGGACACCATTCTGCCATTTTTTGTGAGCTAGTCCTTTCATGGTCCTTCTTCTGCCGTCCTAAATTGGGGAGGTCCTGTTTGGATGTTTGTCTTTGGCAGAAACCCTTTGTGTTTCCCGCCGAGGCTCCAGAGTGTCTGTGAAGACAGAAAATGGGGGAGGAGTGCCAAAAACTGCAGCCCTTTGTCTTCTGCGATGCCTGCCTGGAACCAGTTCCAAATGGGAAGCTGGATGTCCTGAAAGGACAGCCATACCTCAATGTTTGAATTGTTCTTGCCTGTTGATTGGATGGATACCAGTATAAAGTTCTGATCCTTGAAGTCGAAGTCAACCACTGGAGCTGACTATGAAGAGGATGATGAAGAAACACCAGCTGTAACTGTTTCTGATTCAGATGTTTGAGAGTTTGGTCATGCCATTTGCCCAGGCCTAAGGCTGGAACACATCTAGTGTGTCTTCTCTGAAGTCCCTGGAACCTTTCAGCTAACCCTGTAATCTGTACATATTTGTTTGAAGAGATATTCTCTGGAACTCTGACTTCTTTGCATCGTGTGCCTATCCAGACCTGCCTAACGTTGGCCACTAGACCACTAGTGTACCCCTGCTGCCACAAGGAACTTTCATGCTCCAAGAATAGGGAAGGGCGTACAGGATGTGGGCCTTTGCCTTGAAATAGAACAATTACATGCATATGAATTGGTTTGGTAACTGTATCTTTGTAATAGGCTATGTTACAAAAGTTCTTACCTGTGAATGTGTTCTGCCATTCTAAAAAGTATATGAGGTCAACTTGCCTGTGAATTGTATTCCACTCTTCCAAAGGTAACATAGTTGGTTTCACTTTATCATATCTGTAATAATGTAATTTTAAATGTTCACCAACTGGGTTTTACCTTGAATACCTGTGTGGCAGTCTAAAACTGTATCATTGGGTTTTGCTTTCCGTAATCTGCTGAAGAGCATTTCTAGAATAGTCTTTACTCAGGTTTTGCTTACCTTGAACTGCTTAGGACATTTCTAAAAATAGAGTATTGGGTTATTGCTTTCCTTAGTCTGTGTTCCACTGATCTGAACTGCAACACTTGTATAACTGTAATAGTTTATTACCACATACGTTTTACTCATCTTGTATAACTTGTAGTTATCCTAAATGTAGTTCTGGGTTTATACTGATCCTAGACTTGGATTTCACTATTCTGAAAAGTATATAAGTTACACTACTAGCTTTGAACTGTGTTCTCAAAAGTAATCTAATTGTAACTGTATAAATTCCTAAAGTAGAATAGGTTACAATTGTTGCAAGGTGTCTACCTGCAACACTGTTGGTATAACTGGTGTATTTTTGCTATTGAATAACACTGAATGTTATGAACATTAGGGTATACTGCCCCTGAATCACTTAAAGTAATATAAAAGTAACTCATGTGATTTTACTCCCCATGAATAGGTGTTTGCTATTCTAAACATGTAAAACTAGGTTTGATTTACCTTGAATAATGTATTGTTTTTCGTAATAAGTTGTATGCTTTGGTTTGCATACCATAAGCACTGTGTTGAGTTTTTATATTGTGTTTATGATTTATGACAAAGTACTTAATTCCCCCAAGAATTCTCTTGGCCTACTTGTATTTAAAATAAACCTTTATTTGGACAGTACATCTTGGTGTAAATGGTTTTTTAACCATATGTGTGCTATACATTCTTTGTACTGTCCTACAGCCCCATTCTCCCACCTAAGATATGCCTGGCTGCTCTGCCTACGCTACCAAATGTTCTCAGGTGGTACAGCCTTATACTAAGAGTGGAGTTTTGTACTACCTCAGATGCAATTCTGTGAAGCCCTTAGTTGGACTTTAGAAAACTGTCACTAACAAGTAGCTGCAAATATGATGTCAGAGCCTGGCAAAGACCTAACTGATACCCATACACAAGCCAAAACTGTTGGCTTTGCCAATGTATGTTTTAGGCGGGACATCTGTACAAAGAACAAGTTTGAGGACGCGTTGCTTATAAATCAAGTGACTAATGGCACACTAAGTTAAGCTATGTTTATTTCACAGGATCTCATTTTTTTAACAGCAATTAAGCCATTAACTCTCAGAAGACAGCTTAGAAGTAATACTCTCATAGACTACAAGGCGCAAATGTTGATGTTATGGTGTGATAAGCTAGCTCAAAGATATCCCAGAAGACTGTGGTTTTGTCAGGGAGGTGCATATTATGGGTGGGAATGGCCATGGGGATTAACATGGCAGTAGGGCATCAATAGGTGGGTAAATAACCAAACAACACATTCCCTCCTCACACCCCATTTCCCACTTATCTGCACTCCAGTGCAACAGTTTGGACTAATACCGAGGAGCACTCAATATCCAAAGCTAAAAATGCACAACAATGAGAATAACAAACTCATTTGGGATTCTATTAGTGTAACGTTTGAGTTAAAAAAAAAAGAAAAACTCCTGCAAAATCTCTGCTCTTGTCTATGGTTTTAAGAATCAACAACTTAAAGGACTAGTGTCACGGTAACTAGTAGAGCGGGGAATGTGCGCATCAAATTATACGCACGTGTACATTATTTTCTCTAAGTGTCCGGTATTGCCACCGTCCTGTTACTTGTCTGGTCCGTTTCCCAAATAAACAGGTTACTAACTACTTCATTTATACACATAAGGGGGGACAACATACACTGTTTATTTGTAAATTCAAGCAGCTATTTTTTGGTGCGCAGAAAAAGTGGGTGACTCATCCATCGTAGCCCGGAACGCGTAGTCTCTGCAGCAATGGCCGATGATCTGCATAGAAGCTGATCTGATGTTCCCGCCACGGCTACATAAACACACTCCCCACGGAAAGGAAGCTCTGAGACGCATTAAACAACACATCGCATGGCAACATTAACAAGCCAACACGTATAGGTGAGTGAGACAAGAGTAGCCCGGAAATACAAGTTAGTGCCACAAGCTCTGCTTTCTTATCTAGATTTTGCAGATGAAATTCATTTCCCCCCTGTTTGTTAAAATGCGTACCGTATTCGGTTAGCAATTACCATTTGACAAGAGGTTTTGAATTAAAGTATTCTTTTAGCGTGGGTTCTGAACAAAAGCAGAGCAAATCTGCTTCGTGCGTGTGGACGTTATAAATCCGCAGTTGTTAGCGGAGTTCGATAACAGGCGCGGGTACATGGGTGCGTTATTTGTAAGTCACCTCTAAATTGCCTGGTGCCTTAATGCTCCAGGCAAGACACCAGGCAATTTAGTGCTGATGCAAAACTAATAATATTTGTGGAAAAAAGAGTTTCTCCACACTTGTTTTCTGGTAAATTTAAATAGATCAATCTGTGTTTGAATATGATCTTATCTAAACGTGGGAGCAAAAGAAAGGCCATTATTGAGTAGTTTCATTTCGTCTGTTGCCAGATCTTTGGATGAGATGTTCATCACAAGGTCATGGCTGGTTTGGTCCCTGTAGCTTGCCGAGCCCTTGCTCTTGTCAGACGTCTTTATCATTTATCAATAACACTATGTCCATATGACTTACATATCTGAACTGTGATATTCAAGAACACTTTATTTTCTTTATTTTTTCTTTTCTTATTTATTTACCTTGGACCTCCTTCCCCTCTCCCCCTCCTCATTTTTCTGTGATCAATTAATATCAACACTAATGTTCTAATGTTTATTTGCCTATTTATGTGACTGTCTATTATGATTTATGATACACATTTGCTTTGTTAATTTTCCTTTATGAATACATTTTGTGTATATTCATTATAGTTTTGCTATCAGCCCTGATTTGAAAAGGACACTTGTGTGTCGAAACACGTGTTATCCAAAAGGGCACTTTAATAAATAACATACTTTCTCACCACCAGTATCCAGTGTGGCGCAGTCCCTCAAGTGTGGAGAAACTCTTTTTTCTGTCTTTTCAAGGGGTCGGGGTCAAAAAATCCCCTTTTTTCTGCCCCACACAGACTGCGACATAGAAATTACAGCAATACCCAGGCGCATGGAGAAGTCTTTAGTTGGTCCTAAGCAAAACCCCAGAACTGTTCTTTACTGTAATAATATTTGTGAGCTGCCTAGTGCTGTTTCCCCAGTCAGTGAAATCCCTTCTCACACATTTTTCCACAGAAAATTAGATGTTTCAGTCCTCGGGTTGAGAGAGGGTTGTGGGGTGCGGGAGGTGGTGCTATCATGAGACTAGACCCAACTAGATGGACAGGGGTCATATCCTTTGATAAATGTATCATAACCATCATTCTTGTCTTCACACCTGTGGAGGTGTTGAACCTGACACGACGTGTGATGTAAGGACACCAATTAGCACCTGGGAGATTTGTGACAGACAATATCATGTGGAACGTGGGCTTTATTTAGTGAGCCAAGCCCAGGTTCCGCCCTGCTATCCGGCACATCCTTCCCAGCCCTAGATTTTCTAACCGGCTTCTCACGGCTGCTTGACCGTGGTCAACTGCCCTTTCACTCCACCTGCATCCCTCGCCCCTCCCTACCCCTACTGTTCATGTGCACCAAGCACTGCATCTTTCTCACCAACTCCCCTCCTGGATTCCCATCATTCTGGAAATGAATGAGGTGCTCAGAGGAATCCTTATTGGCCTTGTCAATTGTAGGTTTGTTGTTGTTTTTGTGAGCTGAGCTGTGACGAATTGGATTCTGCTGCACAGGAGTACACATATGTGTAGGAGTAAAATGGCCCACTCAGCCCACACACTTCTAAAAAACGAAACACAATGCAATCATAAAGGTGAAACAGGGACAGTTAAGAGATTTACAATCTTCCTCTTTTGTGGTAACGTGGGCCGAGGGCAGGGTATGCTCTCAAAAGGGCTGTAAAGGTGAACGAGTGCTGACCCAAACAACACAGTTTCACAGTCCATAATAAAGGGAATGTCCAATCAAGGTTCTTTAAAAATATATATACTTTAATCATCTGCAGGTAGAATGAATAGAAAATACTGTACAAAAACCCACCCAAAGGAAGAACAGAGACAATGCAACACTCTGAGCCTAGTTCCAGGCAGGGTAGGTAAATTACAAGCCACAAAAAGGAAACATCTTGGATGAAAATAAGAGTGATTGTGACCTCACCAGTTTCTAGGGTCCAAGTGGACCAAAAGGAGCAGTTTAGACTCAACAGCAGTGGGTGAGGTTGGCTGGAGCTTTTGAGAGTGGTGCTCCTCTACTTTTTTAAATTACATTACACTGTTCCTATACTTTTATTTTAAAAAGAAACCGTTCTGGAATGGTTGAAAGAAAAGTGTAGGGAAAAGTTGAAACTTGCATTTCAGTGCACTGCACCGAATGTTTCTTTAAGCAGCAACCATATTTGTTTGGAGGTGTGTATTGTGTGTGGGAGGTGGTCTGGTGATGGGGTTTGTGGGGATTGGGGGCAGGCCAGTAGGGAACATAGCTCCACTACCTCTTTTCGTGTACTTCGACCACTGGTCAACAATACCTGGATTCTGTTATTGGTGGGTTGATGGAGTAAGACCCGGTGTCGAGCGTACATGCCCGCGTTTCAAGCTCAGTTCAAGCACGTTAAATCATGTGGGCCCAAGAAGCAAGCAAGCGTCAAGTAGTGGTAAAGCGGCTGCTCTTAGCAGTCAAAGGCTTACTCTCGTGGATGCAGGTCAGGGCGGTCCCAGGATCGCTTCACAGTTGGCAAGGTTGACTCAGGTTTTAGCAGCTGGGAGGGGTCAATGAGTGATGCTCCATTGGATCGAGTCGGTGAACGATAGGCATCGAAGTGGTGATCTTGGGTGTGTTGATGTTCAGGTTGATGAGGCAGCAACTCAAGGGCTACCTGGGTCAGGCCATGGTTGTAACCCGTGGTTAAAGTCAGCATGTGACTCTCCAGTGATTTGGTGTGGGTCCCGGTGTTGAGGTATGATGAATATAGAACAACCAGTTTGGTGTGGTAGAATGGGTAGCTTACACTGGTCTGGCTCCAGTTGCTGTGAGGCTCACTCAGGGTGACACAAGGTCAGGATTGTTCCATTCAAGGTCTGTTCTCCCAGCTTAAAAGATTCTGGTGCAGAGTGGTAGGTCCTGGTCCATATCAGAGGTCACTCATTATGTGCCCTGGTAGTAGGTTAGAGACAGATCTTCCTTCTGTCTTGAATGATTCCTTGTTCACCTCATGCTGAGGGCTTTGAAAAATAAAACTTTCCCAACAAAAGTCCAGTGAGATCTTCAGAGCAAATCTGGAGCATTAAAGGATCAGAGAGGATCTGAGAGAATGTGCAGAAGGGGTGCGAGAACCGTTCTTTTGAAGGTGAAAGTACTCAGGTAATTGGACTAAAGCTAGCCTGCCTCATTGGTGCAATACCTGCTCTTGAACGGAATTGACTTTGCCTGTCTGATGTCACACCCAACGTGTTTTGCTCCAGAGGAAGTGGAAGAGGCAGGAAAGGGAGAGAGAGACAGATAGAAGCAAAATGGTGGAAGTCTCCTTTCATTGACCAGAGCACTCATGCCTATCATAATCCCCTCCCCTCCCTTCTTATTAAGAACAAAAGCCTTTAGATATGCATCACCCTGTTGTGAGGAAACTCCTTTTGAATGGGTGTGCTCCTCTAATGCCCTGTCCCAGGACAGCTGTCTGCTAGGTAGCTGTCTTAGGTGGAGGGCGTTACCTACCCTCACAAAGATATCAAATAGGAGAACTGGCCCTCCATGTTCCGTTCCTGCCATTTGGCGCACTACATCCGGCTGACCAGAATACACATAACCTTCCACAGCTGAGCTTACTCACAGGAGCTGACACATGTGTGATATAAATTGGGATGTGGCAGTCATGTTCTTAAGTATTGCCAGGCACTATGCCTAAACTCGGGTATAGCTTTATTTTAGAGATGATCCTGCCACCATCATGCGTTACTTATGATCATCGTGGTTTTGGTACATAGGTGCAAATGCAGCCACTGAACGGCAGTCAAATGGGCATATGCAACCTCTGACCCTGTTCGGTGCCACAGGTACAGCAGGTTCTGCAGATCAGGATACTGAAGCAGCAGGACACCGATATATGCTATGCTTTTGGCATGGAGTTTACAAAAGGGGAGGGCAGTAAGAGGTTAACAGCGCGGTAAAGATTTTATTGTTCATTCCTCCGTGGCTAAACAAGGTATAGTAGGCAGACCAGTGGGTGGACTACTCATTGGAGTAGCTACTTCCCTGATGCCTAAAGTCATAAAAATCTATAGGATTACTGACTGGTGCCTACTACTGCTACTATGCCTTGAACACAGTACGCCTATCGGGGATAGTGATCTTTTGATTATTAATATCTACTAGAACACAAAACTAGATACTGAGAAAGAACAAAAAAAACTGCGGGACTTGATGTTGAAATGCCATGAAGTCTAAAAAATCTGGTGATGATAATTGCGGGGGACTTTAATATTGGAATTGTAAATTATCTCTCTTTGACCAAAATCGAGGCTTTGGGGACACTGAATGGGTCACGGGGAAACAAAAATATGCAGGGACACCTTTGGAGGGTTTTTCTGGAGTCATGGGGTCTGTCGAATACAATGGGCCTTTGGAAAGGTAAAATTCCATATACTACCTGGCTTAGAGGGACGCAAACAAGCGCAATTGATTATATTTTTCTTACAGACTCACTTGTATGTATGGTAAAGGAGTTTAAGTTGTTGAAGATGAACTGCAGTGACCATAAGATTCTGTATTTAAACTTTGAGGGGATAAGGGCTCGGAGTGTCAGCCACTCGAACCTAGTGAATTTGGAAACAAATCAGGCAAAAAATAGAATTGTGTGGCATAAGGGCAATGTAGGAAAAACAAATGCAGACTTTCTTAATGACTTTACCGCCTCTAACCTGGACAGAAAGCACTTAATGTACTTGAAAGATTCTTTTTCACATTATGTGGGAAATGTGATATCGCAAACGGTAGTCCCCATTCAGCCAGGTCGGGCTAGGATCAATCATACACATGCCTATGACCCTGTAATTAGAACTTACAAAAAGCCAGAGACAAAAGGCCCAGAGGCAGTTGGCCAAAACAACATTTCCCCCTGCAAAACAAATTGCCATAAAAAACATACTACCAATTGCTGGAAAAGAAAGATCAAGGAGCGCAGAGCCATGTTATACCAGCTAGATGGGGAAAAAATGTTGTGTGCATTGAAGGATAACTCAACCTGATCCTTCTGGGCACTGATTAACAATAGGGCATCTCAGAACTGCTCAGCACTTTCTAATGCTATTTCAGACCACCAGTGGGGTGGCCACTTTGGCAGCCTTTACCAAACAAGACAATGTACTCGGCAAACTGCCTTGGACACATCTGATGTCGAATGGAATATTGATATTAGCCAGGAGGATATTGGTGCTCTGATTAACAGGGCCTCTGTGTCGAGGGCATCTGACCCTAGCGGCTTGGCTAATGTAGTCTTCAAGCAAAACAAGCAGTTGTGGACCAAAATACTATTTGTATTTTTTTCATGACATACTTCAGAGTCTTGGCATATTTCTTTTGTGATTCCAATATCCAAAAAGGGTGACTGCTCCAATCCTCTTAACTATCGGTCAATAGCCTTATTGGATGCAGACTCAAAAATCTTCTCCGGTATCATTTTAAACCATATACATACTTTGATTAATAAAAACACCATCTTGTCCAAGTTTCAATTTGGTTTAAGGAAAAATGTGGGGACTAATGTGAGGGCTCTTGTTAACTGTTATGCAGGGCAAAGCATGGAGAAAGGACGCTGTGGCAATCTACATCACATCTATTGACTTGTCAATGGCATTCAACAAAGTGGATCGAACAGTGCTGTGGGGAAAGTTAAAACATCTGGGAATGCCCCCTGTCCTACTTTCCATTCTAATTCAGTTACATGAAGGTTCTCAATTGCAGGTTCGTCTGAATAACGAGGGTAGTCTTTCTAATTTAATTGATGCACCGAATGGACTACGACAGGGGTGCGTTTTTGCACCCACGATTTTTAACCTCTATGTCTCAGATGTAAGGGAGGGGTTGGAAGAGGTGGCTTTTGTACCCCCGTTGGTTGAGGAGATAAAAATCTGCTGGTCTGCATATGCAGATGACTTTATGCTTTTTGATCACACTCCCATAGGGTTACAGCGATTGCTCTCCAGATTTTGTGACTACACTGTAGCAAATCATCTACAGATTAATGAGAACAAGACAGTTGTCATTCGACTGCATATGCGTCCCTACATAAAACAATACTCCTGGTTCCTGAACCACATAAAACTGGTGGTAAAGCCTAAGATACGATATTTAGGATACCCCATTTTTGGTAAAAAACAGAAATCACTCTATAGACAACATATGGATGCTAAAATTATACCTCTATTGCTCCAATTAAAAAAAATTGATAGCAAATATGGAAAATGTTCGGTTCTGCCACCTCTACGCTTCTATAAGCAAAAAATATTACCACAGCTTTGCTATGCAGTGGAGCTATTTCCACATTGGTCTATGGAAGAACTGTATCAATATGAAGGACGGTTACTAAGAATAATTTTGCCATGTTTACCGAAGTGTACACCGTTAGCAGTTCTACGTTACGAATTAGGCCTAAATTCTCTCTCATGTATGATAATGTGGAAAAAACTCTCCCTACTAAGGAAACTGGTGACAACAGCTAGAGGAACCCTATATGATCTCTTGGGTTCGGGTATACGCAGCAATAACACTACTTCTGCATATATGGCCGAACTCAGGGAAAAATGTATGATACATCTCGAAAAGTGGGGCCTAAGACTGGAACTCTTAATGTTTAAACCAAACAAAGTAAAAAAAGTTTGGAATGGGGGGACTGGGATACTACAATGTGTAGTGTAGGGGCCGCTAGGTACGAAAAACACATGGTAACCCACTACAAAAAACTGGGCACTGTTGAAACATATCTAGCTATGTTCCCCGATAAATCAGCCAGGAATATATTTACGCGTTTCAGGTGCAATGCTTTACCCACTAGAGAAATTCTATCTGCTTGGAGTAAAGAGTCTGTATGGGAACTAAGTTGCCGATTCTATGAGGTGATGGGAGTGGAAGAGACTTTGGAGCATCTGATGGTATACTGCTCTGTATTAAGACCTCATCGGATACAGTGCTTTAGCAAATTTGTCGCTTCTTCAGGTTCAATCAATCTGCAAACACTTTGGTGGAAAATTCTAGATGGAACAGATAAATCGTTACAAATAGCTATTGTAAGGTATTTGAGATATCTATGTAAATTAGAAATACAAAGTGAATTACATGTGGGAAATGTTGACTAAATAAGCATACAAGTAGAATACTTGAACTGTTTGTTTTTTCTTCCTTTGTGATGATGATTTTGTCCTCCCTCTGTTCAATACTCTCCTTCGTCTTCCATTATGAAATAATGGTACATTCTTTATGTGTTGCGACTTTCTTCATTTTATTTCTGATGTTGTGATTGTTTTGCTTTTCCTTAATTATCTCTTAACTAACATGTTTTTTAAAATCGTATATTTTCCTTCTAACTTTTGTAAAGGTTATTCATAACCATACACAAATAAATAAACAAATAGAAAAAGGGGAATCTGATCAGCAGATTACTCTTTCAGAGATGGATTTACCCGCATCATTGTATTATTGTATGCAAAATATTAACGTGCTAGGGCTTTGCACCCTTGCCAGATGGCAGTTCCTCACATAAACCTCCCTGAGCACTTTCTCTGGTCTGAGTTTCCTCCCCCGAAAATGTCCCTAAACTATAATGCCTTATTTGGCTGGCAATATTGGTTGATGATAATCCGACACCAATGTCAAAGTCCATTGCTTCACTTGGGTCTACTACCTTGGGCAGTGAGTCACAATTTGAATGTCTAATATGGCAAACAAACCATTATGGCTTAATTACATCACTCTGCAAGTTTCATATCCTAAAAGGATTTCCCAGATTACTTAATCCCAGGTGTTTCAAATTAGTATTGTTCATCTAAAAAAAAACTCCAGATGATGTAAACATCAGGAATTCAAGCAATGTCAACTTGGATCTAAAACAACTTTACTGGCTTGCAGTGGACCAAAAAATACATTTCAAATACTGTGCCTGGCAAATGTAATAGAAAACCGGTTGACGCGGATCCCTCTTTACATCCCACAAAGTCCTCAAATGGGTCAGTTATAATTTAGTCACCGAATCCACTTTCAACCACAAGATGCATGGATGTAAAACAACCACATTTTTGTCCCCAGGTCTCTGTAACACTCTGAATCTGCCCTACCAACCTTTCCCAGTCGATGTGCTTCAATACAGCCTCGCAGAAGTACCTATCAATGAGATGACTAATGTTGGCATCCACCAACCCCTCCCATTTCAAGAATAACTGGAAAAGACAATGGGCCTCATTACGAGTTTGGAGGCAGCCATCCCCTTAATAAGGGCATGGCGGCCTCCAAACTTGGGTCGGGGTCCATGGTCCCTGAATGGGGAAATACCGGGCCATTCCGACTTTGGAGGGCCCGGTATTTCCCCATTCAGGGAACCTGGACCATCCCCATTCCCATTTCAGCCCCCATATGGCTCAAAGGGAATGGGGAGCATGCTAACAACGGGCCCGTTAATTACTGGCCGTTGTTCGCATGCTTGTCCCCTTGCGGGACCCACACAAGACGTCTGGTAAAACCAGACATCCAGAGCGGGTCCCTGCGAGGGGACCTCATAATAGGGCGGTACAGGGTTAACGGCTCCGGCACCTTTACCGGCACTGTAAACCTATTACCGCCCTCCTCGTAATGAGGCCCAATATGTTGTTCTTATTAGTGCACTTCCGTTGTTTTGTTGAAATGCTTTAAGATACTAATAAAGAAACCTCAACATGGACTCCCAAGGTTTATCTCAGCAGCAGCCCTAACATCCCTTCCCACCTAACCTACTCCTGTTTTAATCTACTATCATCCCCACACACTGCAGCCTTATGCCTGCTTACACCAACCCTCAACACCTAATCACCACCGACCCTCAAAGAGCTAACTGCACAGCGCACAACAATCCTATCACTACCAACATTCCTCTCAGATCAGAGGTTCTTCTGGTATGCCATCTTGGGTTTCATCCTCTGGATGAAACACACATTCATAAGTGTGAGTGTCATAAACCACAGAGAAGAGTTTAGTTACTTCTGGCCTGTGCCTCCCAACATCTCAGATTTCACTCTTGCCTCTGCCTCTACCCTCACTAAACCCAATCCCTTTTTCCAGAACCCTGTCCCAAGAGACTTTCAAAATGGTAGAGTAGCACTTTACAATACAGCTTTACATTACTTAACATGACCTTTAATAGTAAAGGCAAATGACAAGTCAGGTGCTCTCAAGGAGTTTGCGAGGTAGAGTGCGATAAAGGGCACCATAATGCTGTTTACCTTCAAATAAATGTTGAATGTCTAGCCAGAGAACAATGAAATGGAATGGTGAAACAGAGGGATATATCACAATAGCCATTCAAAATATCTGATCCCTCATGAAAGAATATACTGGGTAACACAAACAAAGGACTCCAGCAGACTGCAGGACAGGATCTGTGCCACGTCAATGGAACAAAAAACAGCCAGGACTCACAGGTACGTATCACACTCAATGTCAATGGAAAATAGCAGCAGGCACTGTCACCCACCCACACATCTGCAATTATACGCTACTTGATGACACATTGCACAACACCTCTGCCATTAGAATGCAGCTAAGTACCATTGCATAGATTTGGTCTAGCCGGATGCATAATCAGTCTCCTGGGCTCGCATACTCTCCTGACAACCTCACAGCACCCATTCACAAGCCAGATCGACATGGGTCGCTAGCAGGAACTTGGCCATCAGTACCAACCTTCATATTGGCTAAATGCAGACATGAATTCTAAACATCTCTGATGAACCGCTAAAACCACAGACTTCGGTCGACCGAGGGAGTTCCCTTACAGCACGTTGAGGCCAGACCAATTGGAATAGGTGCTATTCAAAATTACATTACATTACAAATGCTTACGTATATATGAATAATTCCGAATAAGCAAACCAATAGGAAGCATTGGTGCACATTGTTAATCTATTTCCTTCCTCTTAAATAAAGAGTTACAAATAAATATCTAAATAAATAACATCAAAGCTGTGAGAAACCAGAAGGTGTCTTACATGCTAGTCCCGGGGGTCTCTCTCTCAGGTGGCCAGGGCACAGCCATTGCCTTTGGATCCAGACCCTGGGGGTAGACCAGAGCGGAAGGATCACCTGGGTGAGGGTTCTTCGGGGAGTGGGAGTGGGACACCTGATGGGAAGACACAGTGTCCACTTCTCTGTAACACCTTCATCCCATCCTACCTGGTGGGGTACTTGGGATCATTACCCCACCTTTCCCTTCATGAACGCTTTCATACAGACAGCCCACTCTGGGAGAAAACAGACTAACACTCGAGCGTTGTACCAGACATGTGCCACTACTATGGCCAGGCAATTACTGGTAACCACTCACACCTGACTTCCATTCATCTTCCCCACATGGATAAAAGGCGGAGCATGAGGGCACACTCTAAGCGATGCAAAGCACACAAAGGAATATCATTTTCCGGATGGCAGCTGAACGAGGGGAGAAAGACAGCAAACTTAGAAGGGTGTGCAAGGTGGGAGATACCCTTGACCTTTCCAACAAGCAACCATGACTTTTCTAAAACCTTCAGATTAAAAAGCGTAAGACCAGGAAACCAGACTGAAGAATCCTGCATTGTGTCAGAGACACACGGAACTCTACTGCATGGCTGATCGAGTCGAGGAAGACCAGCAGCTGCTGTGGTGCCGTCCTTGGCTCCAAGAATAAAGAAGTGCTAGGGAGATCAACACAGCCAGTGATTTGGGGACACTGATGCAAATCTGGTATTCATTGAAGTCAAGGTTGCAAGCAGCAACATTGTATAAAGAGAGCAAGAATGAAGATTGGTAACATGTGTGATGAAAGACAGTAGGAACGCTTAATTGCTGATGGATGTTTGAACTTGAATGAAGAAAGATACAATACAAATAACAGAGTGGTCCGGCACAGCAGCTGTGCTCAATCAAACGTCACTGTGAGGTATCCAGCCAAGAAGTGGAAGAAGCGAAAGTAAAAGAAAGAGAATGAGGAATGAAGTGAATCGAAGTGGTCCTGCAACAGTTTAAGCAAGATCCATCGCACAATCGAAAGTCTTTGATTTATCATACAAAGAGGTCCAAGCCCAAACGAGGGAGACCAATTGTGAACATTGAATTTAAGGGGTCTGAGCCTGAATGAGGGAGACCAATTGTGAACATTTGTCCTCATTATAAGATTGCCGGTCCGGTAACAACAGTACCAGTGAGCTTACCGGTACTGTTGTTACTGGACCAGCAAACTACGAGGTCTGCTCGTGGGTGCCTTTTCTCCCACCAGATCTGACCTGGTGGGCAGAACGGCACCCGCGAGCAGACCATATCAGATGCATCGACACCATTTACGAATGGTGTTGGTCCATCCGACCTCCCCATTCCCATTTAGCCCCATTTAGCCCCATTGGGCTAAATGGTAATGGGGAGTTATTATTTCCAGCACCCGGCAATGTGCAATCACCGGATCCAGTGGGGCCGGAATGCCCCAGTAATTGCCTGTAAATTCATGACTCCGGCGGCAGCCATGCCGGTATTTACCGGCATGGCTACCGCCAGACACAGAATGAGGCCCATTGCGTTTCAGGGGTCTGAACCTGAATAAGGAAGACCAAATGTGAACATTGTGTTTAAGGGGTCTGGGCCCGATCGAGGGAGACCAATTGTGAACATTATGCTAAAAGGGGGTCGGAACCTGAAGGTGGGAGATCCAAGGTGAACAGTGGACCCGAGAACTGTCAAAATCCTGATAAGAAAGGAACTTTGGTGCTTGTTTTGTTATGTCAGGCCCTCTACAATAAGATATTTTTATTTGGAAAGAGACTTTGGCGCAGAAGGCCCAGATACCTATGCTTTGTACCATATCCTCGTGTCAGAGGAGCCAGAGTGTGTGCGAAGCTTGAGTGTGCCACCTTGTCCTCGGCTGAAAATGTGGGGAAGGGAAGCCAACTGCTCAACTATCCTGACCTATCATTTCTTGAGCACTTTATTTTGTTGCATACATTGTTGTCCCACACCATTTGTATTTAGAAATAACAATTGGCAATATGTTTATTAGTATAGGCCCTTATATTTTGACAAAAACTCCACTAGATCTCTGTCTTCAACTGGGGCCTCCCTTTGGAACAGCCTCCCTGCCACCTTCAAATCTTGGGGAGAACCATCTCCGGTTCCGGAAGCACCTCTAGACCTTCCTCTTCGCTTCTGCCTCTGCCCCTCTTCTCCCCTGCTGATCTGTTTTCCCTCTCGGCACCATGCACCTGGCCACCCTCTGTCCTTCGGGCCCAGGTGCCTGCTCACCCTGCCACCCTCCTGCACTGCCTCCGGGCCACCCCTTGCACTGGGGTCTGTATCTGTAGACATACATTCCCCCACCCACTTCTTTTCTGCACTTATCAGATATACCCTATCTGCTTAACCTAGCACTTGACACTTGCTGGCTGCACTACTACCTTTATTTATTTATTTTACTTTTTATTTATTTTTTTCTCTCCTCTGTTCCGCACTTTCCACCACTCCCCCTTCCAAGCACTTTTCCCCTTTTCCCTTTCCTGTGCACTTGTGCATTCTCAATGTCACTGGGCCTAGTAAGATCACTGTTTTTGTTCTCCCCTGTTCCCCTCCCTTTGCCTGGTCGCGCTCTGAAACACTTGTGTATGAGCGCAATATAAATAAAATATCATTTCATTTCATAGGGCTGAGTTATTATTATTTGATGGTTGTAGCTTGCACCCATCCTTAGATTTAGGTTTAGATAGGCGTTCAATACACACCCTTGAACACTGTTCACTTGAGTCTGTCTTCACTGTTCGATACCAGGCCTTCCTTGCAAAACCTGTTTAAAGTGTTCTCAGCACTACTATCTTGCAGTTCTCTACAGTGTGCTGAATCCTGTTTCTGCAAGCTTCTTAAGCCACACAAGTGTTTTTATTTGCAGGGCCTTACCCCCTTCAACTCCCAGTGGAAGATCGAGAGGGGCTCTGGTGCAGAGATGCAACATCAAATGCTTCAGGGTGTCAAGGACCTTATTAGAGGACTTAAGTGCTTGTCCCTGGACAATGCGTCTTGGTAGAAAGCAACAGCATTTATAATTCAGACCTGACCTCTAATGCTTCAGGGCGTGCTTCTCAGCACTATCGAGGGTGGTTGGATCTGAATGGGGGGTAGACATTAAACTTGTGCCAGACGAGCTGCATGTGCCAGTTGTTGAGTTAGCCGTTAGATAAATACTCGATGCCTCAGATTCAAGTGCACCAAAAAAGCTTAATTCTACTTAGCAGAGCAGTTCTGTGAGAAATCAGTTCTGTGCTTTGATGCCTTCTGTGCTGATGGTCACACTTTATGGGAAGTGTGACCATCAGCTTAACACGTGTTCTGTGTAAGAAGACACGGGTAGAGGGTTCTGTGTAAGAACACACTTCTCCAATTTCGCAAATCTCTGAGAAAGTGACTTTTCGAGCCACACCAGAACAAAGACCAATCCCAAAGTTGCACAGACTGCAATGTCCAGGACTGCGCTCTGTTAAAAGATGACAGGCCTAACCCTGGCTACCAACACCCTGTATACCGCTCTGCTTCTCTCGATCTATGTCTGTGCCTTAAACATTAAAATAAAATACTTAAGTGAAACATGTCCCAGTTGGATCAATGTATTTCTGTGTGCTTGTGTGAATCTCTGCTTTGAACTTTGCCCCTCACAAGATACGAGAAGCCATGTTTGCAGCGATGTTCTTAGGGAGAACGAACAGCAAGCAGCCAGAACCTATAACATCCTTCCGTACATTTGGCAGCACCCAATTGCAGTGCATTTATTCACCAGCGGACAAATCCATTCTTTCTTAGCTATCTCTTTCTAGTCACCCTGTCACTCACTGATACCAACACCCTAAACCAGCACCAGCCTGGCCCCGGTGGCTAGTGCCCTCTTGGCTAGCTATTTTGTAACCTTGAATATTTAGTTTAAAAAGGCTGCAAAATAAATTAGTCTCCATGTTGCCGTATATAACTCGAATACAACATAATCTAGATTTAAAAAGAGTGCACAAAGAAAGAATAGACGTAGCTAAAACGTGCTGGCTCAGGATGGCAGAGTCCCCATCTGCTCAGATTCTGCTACCCATAGAGCAAAATCGTTTCATAAGGTCTGTAACTTCCTCTTACAATCATGAAAGCTCAATTTGGGTAATCTGCAATTGGGTATAAAGATGTTTTATCATTATTAACATAGGAATTGTGCGTTAATGTTTTGTGACATGGCACACGCAGTCTATATAGACAGCTATTAGATCACTAAAAGAAAAACTAAGGTGTTTCATAGTGGTTGCATGCGAGCAAAATCAGGGCGGCACCATAGATATGATCTGATATGATATGGCATTTATAACGCGCCTGTACGCAAGTGTTTCTAGGTGCAACAAGACAAGGAGGGCGAAACAAAGGGAGGACAAAATAACAATCATACTAGGTCTTGTTTTATTCAGGTCACGGAAGTGTGGGGAAGATGGAAGGGGAGATGTGCCGGGGGAGGGGAAGGGGGAAGTGAAGTTAACTCACAAGTGCAGTCAGCCGGTGGCTCATAAGTGCAGAGAGAAGGGACTGTAGGGTTGCAGATACAGACCCATAATTACTGGGGAGCCCGGAGGCAGTGCGAGAGCAACTGGACCTGCAGGAGCCTGGGCCCGAATTTAGAGGGTGACAAGGTGCCCAGTGCAAGGAGCAGTCAGGTGCATCAGCAGGGGAGAGGAAGAGAGAAAACGGAAGCAAATAGGAAGGTCTTGAGTTGCTTCCGGAACCAGAGGTGGTTCTACTCAAGTTTGACCCTTTGCACCATCACTGAACTCATTCACTCACTCCATCAACTGACAACAACAATGTTAAGCACTCGTAACCAGTGCTTAATTTGTGGGGGTGGTTGCCGGTGCCCAACACTGGCACTCTTTTTTGGGCACCGGAACTCATGCGGGGCCAGCGCACGTGCCATTGCTTTGTTTGTTCTTCCACTTCGCTTTACTTCGATTATAAATGACTAGCTGGGCCTGGGAGGGGCCAGCAATAGCAATGTACAACAAACTGTTATAAACAGCCAATGAAAACTACCATCCTGTTGTTACTATGCAGTAATTGATGCATTCTGTATAGTAACACAGAATGTGCAGTTTTCATTGGCTGTTCTTCTGAACCAGTGAAATTACATGGTGATGTGTTGTTGTTGCCACAGGAGGCAGCGCGGCGCCACCTTCATTTCACGAGTTACTGTGAAGTGAAGGTGTTGTGGTGTCGTCGGTCCTGACTTGTGAGAGAGCCTGCCCTGCTGCGCTGCGTGGTGCGTCCTAGTTGCTTCCTGGGGCCCCCTCTGCCTGCTTTTTCATTTGTGTGGGTGCCAGTGGGCGCCCCCCAGCCTGAGGCCCCGACAGGAGACCAAGTCCCAGCCGGCAAAGCAGGTAAGTCACTTGTTTTTGCGTGCGGTGCAGCCTGAGCCTGTCACTGTTAAGTGATCAGCAAGGAAGGCCCAGGTCGGGGCCCGGGCGGTGGCACGGTCCCCTGGTCGTGTCCCGACTGCCCAGGAGTCAGGACCCCACCAGGGGCCCATCCGCACCCAGGCGTCTGTCTGTGTGACCTGTGTGCAGTGGGCTGCTGACTGCATTCAGTGCCAGGCCCAGCCCAAATTCTGTGACATGGGGCTTCCGGCTGCCGCAGACTGAGTCAGATGACTCTGCCGCAGGCGGCCAGGCCCGTGGATTGTGCCCAAAGATATGTTTTTTACTTTTCTCTTTGAAAACTTGACCTTCTGTGGGGCTGGTGGCTGGGGCCCCACCCCACGGAAGGTAGGTTTTAAAAGAAATAACTTATTTTGAGTGGCGGCTGTGGCCCATCACTTCAAATGTGATGGGCCCCATCCGCCCAAATATATGTTTTTTTCTTTTAAAATCTGAACTTCCGTGGGGCCGCTGCACTGCGCACCTATTTTTGTCATCATCAGGCTTAGCATGGCCGTGGTGGCCCCACGGAAGGTAGCCTAAGTGATTGAGGCAAGGCAGGGCAAAGCCCAGGACTGGGCGGGGCACGGGCGGCAGCGTGGTCCCACTAGTGCCCGTCACAAAAGGAATGAATTGTCGTTTGCAACTGGCCCCTTTTTCATTGGTGCCGAACCTGACTCGAGACAATTGTATGCACCAGTCCGGCCCTGGATAGCATTCATCTAAGCGAAACATGAACTGTGAATTTTTGCCTGGGTGTTTCCGTTCTTCCTTTTAATGTTATCGGCCTCGGTGGTCAGTCATAATTTCGAGAAAAAAAATGTTGAATGACAAAAATGTCGAAAAAATAATGTCGAAAAAACAAATGTCAAATTCCGTTTTTTTTTTATTATATATTTATTTTGGGGTCCGGGAGTAAAAAAAATGGGTAAAACAAAAAAAAATTAAAAACAGGGGTTTGGGGGAACCCCCCCATTTTGAAAAAAAAGTATTGAAAAATAAATTCGACTTTTTTTTCTACATTTTTTTGCTCGAAATAATGACTTTCAACATTATTGTTTTAGAAATTATCACTATAAACCATCAGCCTCATTAGTTCACAAACGTGCTTCACCGAGGGGACCCCGAACGGTGCACGTATTGGGCCAAAACCGAACCGTCAGCCCTTCGTGAAAAAAGCCCATGCAAAGACAAACTTCTGAAATTCCATTTCAGGCTTAAAGATACACACATGGAAACTAGATGGGGATAAACATGGTGGATGTGCCCACTAATATGATGTCATAAATAAAAGCACTAGTTGAGTATTTGTGTATAATTTTGCTGTCATTTCTTTACATAATTCCAGCGCATATTTTCTATCCTGATGTGTGGTTTAAACACCAGATGTGGCCCCTTAACCTGGGTACAATACGCTCCGAACATGTGCTCCGAATGAGAACACATGCAATCCTCAGATAGGAATCCTCAGATAGGGAGGTGGGTGTCTGTTACACCCCGCAATAGTGAAGTATGTGAAGGACATATCAGTGGGAAGGAGATATTGGAATATGCATTCTCCCCTGGCTCTTGAATATTGGGTGACAAAACATTTAGTTTTTTAATATGTGTTAAGGTAGAAAGAGGCCCTAAAGCAGAAGTAGCACAGGCCGTTGATTTCACAACAATGTCTTGCAGAAATGACTTTTTCCAAGTTATACAACACCATGCTCATACTTGAAGGAAGAGTGAAGGGGGATGCATTTATGAGATGTGATGACTAATAAGGGCTTGAGAGTAAATTGATTACACAAAACACCTGGATGAGGTGAATGAAGAACGGGATGAGGGGAGGGTGCTCTTCCTGGAGGTAACCGATTAACAATACTTGGTTTACATTAACAGACTGTCAGATGGGGCAGAAGGGGTAGAGACAAATACAGTGCAACAGTGACTGAAGCAGAATGGTTTTTTAATTTATTTGCATTTTTAAAGCGCTCACACAGCCCGGGGGCATCGAGGAACAGTTACAGGAAGAGTATGTTTTAGTTGGGTATTTACTACTAGCCTGTGCCAGCAGTTGCTGCAGCGCCAAACATGTGACATGGAGCAGCAGCAGTGTGATGGGCTGGTGGTGGGACGATCTAGCTAGTGCTAGCACTGAACTGGAACGGCTGGCGCGACCGCGCTGAGGGCGGCGCTGCGCCTGGCATCATGGGGCCAATATTTTTTGGGCACTGGCACTTATTTTTTTACAAATTAAGCACTGCTCGTAACCTGTCCACTGCATTAAAAAGCGCATGTTTGCACTTATCCACAGCCACTAACAACATCATTTGCTGAATATAATGTTCTCATAAGCCATGCAGAACCCCTCACTTCCCAGCTACTCCTCGCATCCCCTACCAACACTACACAACCACAGCAAATCAAAGTTCCCGTCCCCAAACCATTCACAAAATAATTATCCCTAGTCACTCAGAATTCAACTGAGCAGTAAGCAATCACAATGCCGATCACATGTTGCCACCTCTAACTCCATTGATAGCAGCAATCACCCCACCTATCCACGTCAACTTCTAAGACCAGTCTCACATGTCATGCACATCGTTATGGAAGCTAGATCCCGTAAAGGTCACTCAAAGCATTAGACTCGGAAATCCTACTTCGCACTAGATACCATAGAAACTAACAAGGCAACTTGAAAAGTCCCTTTCTCCAGCCACACACAACACAAGCCTCCACTGAAAATGTCACTTCACTGAGCCACTCTCAGGACCAGTCACCTCATGTTCTCAACATCACTTGCACCTCACCGCAGACAATACCATACACGGCTCAGAAAACCACTTCCTCTGAAGGCACTGTTGCAACTAGCTCATTCACTCAATACATCACTCATTAATTTATGAATACCATGAAACCATTCACACTCGTTACTCACAAACCACCCACTCCCAACACCACTCACCCCAGCCACCGGAACCAACTTTCAGCATTTTAACAAAGGACCTGGTGCTGCCCCACTTTGACTACTGCAGCATTGCCTGTGTGAGCACCCTGACAAATTAAATACAGCATATAAGCTACGAAGAATTCAAGACCAAGCAACTAGCGCCTGCCTAAATCTAAGGAAGTAAAAGAAGGGACTGTCACCCTAACGCCACAAGTGTGGAGTTAAGTGGAAGAAAAGAAAAGACTGAAAGTCCTCTCCACAATGTTTGATCCTTACCCAGGCAAAAGCCTGGCATACCTACAAATTCACCACTATTAATACGTTATTTATACACCACTTTTGCCAGTATATGCAATTACTATTACCCAATGAAATTGGTATTCATTTATCAACCTCAAAAGGAGATGGCATTGCCAAGATTCGAACCGGCAACCTGCAGATCACACACATCTTCCTTGCTGTACTCCAATACAATAGTTTCAGTTTATAGGCAGCTCTTAAGCACCCCCTTATAAGCAAAACAAAACATGCAGCCTTCCAACTCTCAATTTTCACGGGACTCTTTGGCCAACACATTTTCTTCCTTTGACCCCTCTTTACACCAAAATTCCCGGTGCAGCATCATGAACATTTTGACTAATTACCTTTTCCAAATATGTTCTTGCATGCTCATCATCATGTTTGCCCCCAGTTGTTTATGTAGCCCCATAAATGGACATGCCTTTCATTTCTTCCCAGGGCCCTGCAATGCCGCAGACCCCTCTGTTGTACTTGTTCACTCTTCTGCACATTCCCCACCTTATAAACCATGACTAAAGAAAGAGTCCCTGCCACTACAGTTCCCATTCTTGGGAATCACCATGTCTTATGTATCAATTCCCTTATCCAGTTAGGTCAGATCCAAGACTGCACCTACTGGCACTGTCCCCACTCCACTTCACCATTCCATACACCCCTTCTCTGATCACTCTGAGAACCTCTCCATATTGTTAAATAACTCTCTGGAAGACTGTGTCCATCCTCAGCTGCTCCCCTTCTTTGACCTTCAATTGACCAAAAAAAGCTGCATGCTCTCGCCATCGTGGGCCCATTTCGTCCATACTTGTCCAATGTGGTTTTCTGCTGCAGGAAACACCACCTGCAGCTGGGCCTTGCACTCGAGACATATTTACAGATCATCATGGCCACTGCTCCTCTCCTTGACCAGTCCTACACTTCTTGAACTCCTTATTTCCAAACCTTCTTCCTCTAGTTCTGGCCTTCCTGACCACCTCATATCCTGACTTTCTCCAGCATAACTATCTTGGAATGGGATGGAGATCTTCCCACACCCAGTCTTTCTAAACCTTCCAATGGATGAACAGCTATTGTACCCACCTCCAGGCCTCTCCCAACTAGCCCCCACCAAACATTGTCAGATGAGTCTTTGCCAAGGACCCTGTTTCTTCCAACAGTTCAGATGGTTATATCTCCCTCACCGCCCTTTATTAATTCAACCACCCAATGACCATCCCACCCTCAGAACTTCATAACCTTCAGGCTGCTATGATTTGCATTCAGTGTTGTCCTTTTTTTTCAGGATGAACTACACCCTGGAGCCCATGTTCCCAGCAGCCCTCCCCCTCATATACCATACTGACCCACTCACTTAACCTCTGTAGCCAAATGTTTTATGTATTTACCCTCTACTCCCACCCTAATCCAGCTCTACCTAGACCAACAACCCTTTACCTCGACAAACCTCACACGCGTTTCTGTAAACTAAAACTTTCACTCAACCCCTTACCTCAAATTTCTGGTTCCACCCCGGCCTCCAGGAGACCGCCCAGATACCGGCTGCTACCTAACTCCCATCTCCCTGCTAGCCTTGCTCATCCCCTGCTTGCCCCACTCAAAGGGGTGCCACATGGTCGTGTCTCCACTATCCATAGCATGCACCCATCCACTGCTGCCCCCTCTCCAGCCAAGGCCCTCTTGTCTCTGTCTCTACTCATTCACAACTACTGCTTTCACTCTCTTTATGCCCCATGCACCTAAAATCCTGCAGCTACAAGCAGTGCCTCGTGTCCCTCTGTCCAATTGTACCTCCTGTACCTCTGTTTTACTCTCCCCTGGGAGGAGCTTTGTAACCCCACTCTGGGCCCCTTCCTGACCCCTTTTAGTTGGCTGGGGTTCTCCCAATTCCTCTATGGGAACACCCGCTTCCCCCGTACTGCACCTACCCGTGATGTTGTTTGCCCTGCCGGGCCTTCATTTGTCCCACTAGCTGGGCACTCCATCATTTCCCACCTAACCACTCCCTTTCCTTTTGACCCAGACCAATGATGTCCCCAGTACCACCCACCGGAAGCACTATTTCTTTTCCTTGGTTCCTGCAGCCTGCTTGCCATACACTCCAGAACTAAAACAGATTCACCCCCAGACGCTGCCCCTACATTGTGGGCCCCCAACATTGTGTAGGGCCATAGAGAGCTCCTCTACCCAATTCTGAGCACTGAATTGCTACATACACCACACCGTGGACAATCGAGTCTGGTGGAAATCTTACACCCAACCAATGGACAACTGCACCGACACAGGTCTGTTCACAATGTGCAGCACACTTCCATGCCCACTCACCCTACCAGCACACCACCCACATGCCTGCTCTAGCACAACATTTGCCCACACCAAAACTGTTCCAAATGAAGCAACCCATTACGCAGCAATGTACACAAGAAACTATCCCTAAGAATCTCATGAGAAAAATGTGCCCAGCTCTGGGGCTTTCTCAGCATAAATTCTCACAGTTCCACCCTGTGGTTTAACTGGTATTCAAAATCGAGGTGGGGACTCTTACAACGTCTGCCTCCCTTAAACAATGCACCATGAGACCCTGCAAACATGTGTTTTGGGTCAATCAGAAATGTCTTGGGTGGATTGCTGCATCCATTCTGCATACTGTAAAAGACACTCTCCCTGGCTCATTTTGCAATTAAACGGCTGTTGGTAAATAAATTACTTTCTCAGGATATAAACAATTCAATCGGTGAGTAAATTACCCAGGCCCAGAGTGCTCACTGGCTCTTGTTAATTGCTAATTTAGGGTGTCAGCGCCCCTGCTAGCTGCCGTTTCGTCTTCTGCAGTGCAGAGGCCAATAAACTGGTACCATGATAATCTCCAGCTATGGACACCCTCCATTGCTTTCGTTTTGCCACAGAGGGAAGCTTCAAGGTACAGCTGATGGTATGCACACAGAGGCGTTGATAGCGGGAGGCTGAGGGGGCTATAGCCCCTGGTCTTTTGGTTGTAGCCCCGGATAGAAGCATAGGGACTACCACCAAAAGGCTATCGCTAGCCCCGAATCCCACCGGTCCCGACTTTAGCTTAGCCCCTGATCTTTTCCAAATCTAGCAACACCCCTGTATGCACATATTCCCTAGGGAGTCCTCTGTCTTTGACCTCTGTGTTACCTTAAATGTGATTTTGCAGGCCAAATATATTTTAAATATGTTAACTTAGCTCTGACATGTTGTAACCTGCTTTTGTCAGCTCTTTGGTACAGTGCAAATAATATGCTTTGAGGATAATGAAGGTGGAGGTGGGGCTTATGTTGGTCATCCTCAATGATAAGCCCGGGGAATCACCCATTGGAGTTAGCATTGGGAAACACCTCACTTACAGACTATGCACAATAGAGTTGCCGCAGATGGTCTAAGCTGGAGGGCAAGTGTTTGGAGGAGGGGTTCCCCCAAAAAAGCATTTTGAAATTGGCCCTCACAAGCCCCGTACATCTTCAGCAGGTCCAGAAATCACATATGAGACAGGGGAGGGGTAAGAACAGCAACCCTAGGCAAGGAATTACCATCTGATGAGAGTGTGAAAGCCCTGGCGTTTTTGTTGTAAATAACAAAATGATGTGGGTAATTCCTTCTCAGAAAGGGTGGTCTGCGAAAAAGACCCCCCTTTCATTAAACTCCCTGACAAAAGCATAGTCACATCTGTTCCCTGCTGCATCAGTCTACTGTGCTGCAGCTCCTACTCTCCAGCGGGACAGAGTAGGTTCTGCAGTCATAGATGCCCTGTTGACAGTTACAGCTGACAGGAAAGTCACTGCATTAAAATCTGCACCTCTCTTCCAAAAGCAAAACATGTATGTTAAACTAATGCCTGTGTAGGGAAATCTAAGGCTGCAAATGAAAATTCCACATTTAGAAATAAATATATTGACTGCATTCTGGGAATTTAGATTGATAAAAGTACATGTAAGTGAAATATTGTGATGTGAGCAGCAATCTGCAACACATGTGTATTTCTCCACAATAGGTGACAAGACCAAAATTAAATATTTCCAGTTACATTAACGCATATAGCTATATTGCTTATATGGAGAACACTCAATCTGGGATGAAAAAGTAGAGCATTTCTATAAAAAAAGTGACAATCGAATTAGGGCCTGCACTGTTTCTGCTTCTGTCGTTGCAGGACTGAGAATGTGCCTTGTAGTGTAAAACATACAGATACTTGAAATTTAAGTCTTTATCGACAGAAGACTGATTACAAAAATGTTGTAGTGATTCCCCTGTTTACAGAATAAATTATAATGTTGAAATGTGGAAAAGAAAGTGACTTTATATTTTGCATTTGTGCATGAAACCAGAAACATTTGATAACAAGCAAAGTCACCTTTTCTCTGACCCTAGCAATAGTGCGAAGGAGATGTTTTCCCAAAGGTTATTAAACCAAGCCCCTTGAGGCTGAGCTAAGAACTTTATAACACCCTGGATTCAATAAAGCATCACATGTTCTCTTCATTCTACAGAAACATGCCTGGGTAGTAAAACAGATGCTGCCCATTATCAACTTCCTTTTGTCACTGGGTCTATCAAGGAATTCACTAACAAATACAAAATGGGTGTGTCCAGGTTACCAGCAATTGTCATCAAATAGGCTTTGCATTAAAGGATGCTATTCACGCTGGCGAATGCCTGGCATCTGTGAGATCCAGCTGGTGTATTCACTCAAGGGGTAGAGAGCTGTGTCAACAATTTGCTCTGAGCAACCTAACTTCAAAGGCATTTCTGACAATAGTGCCTTGAAAATCAGGCATCTAATGGGTAATAAAGGCACAGCTCTGAAGCCTCAAATTATTGCATTTTATGGCCCGTTGCCAGGTTAGGGCATAGCAATGCTATTTCATATTTTTTTTAAATCCATTAAATCGAAAGTACACTAAGTCCCCATATTTTTTAGAATATCTTTCAATAGAAATGTGGTAACAACTTACTTTTTTTACGTAAATCGGGCAGAGTGAGGAACTCTTATCAGCTCAATGTAAAACAATATGGTATTTCTTTATTATGCAAATTATGTTATATTTGCACTGAAAACTCACACATCAGTGGTTCACATATCCTACTGTCTGTCCGTCCTAGGGCGATATTCTGAGTGGGAATAAATCATTGATTCAAAGTAGCAGAGGATAAAAGGATCAAATATGTCACATTCACATCATGTGTTATGCCGAGATGAGATTAGCATTATTTGATTCACCTGAGTGAGACCAATCTGTCTGGTAAACTAATTAGTAACTTTATCACATGTGTGGAATATAATGTTTCAGAAAATCACAATTTGTACAATTTAAAAATATCCAAGATGACATAATAACAAACGGGAGCAAAACTGGGTTTAGAATGTTACTGCCATTAGACTGCTCACTTCATAAATATGCACAATGAGTACAATAGGGATGGTTTAGTGTGATATCACTTTTTGAACACTGTCCAATCACATAGACTCTTCAATTAAAATCGAGTAATGATGCACACCTCAAAAGGGAGTGTTCTTTAGTATATAAATGTCCGAATCTCTACATTTTAGCAACTGACTGTCTGGAAGATGGGGATGGAAAGAAGAATTGACACACAGAAAGGAGACTACAATAGCTTGCTTTCCCTTGTATTCATTTTGGAACACAGTGAGAGCGGTTCACCTGGAGTTCAACCCCAGGCCTTCCTTTTTGGGAAAGGAAGCAAGCAGGCCCAATACAGAAGGAGAAAATACAGGTTGTGGAGGGGAAGCTGATGGGGTGTATATCAATTGATTGTACATACAAGGAAATTAGTATATTAGTAAATATTTCAGAAGTGTAAGTGCTTCTGGAACCTTTGGGTTTGACAAAATGGGTATTTGGGGAATTGCCCCAAATACACATGGTGTGTATGTGGTCAGATCCATGACTCACTCACTGTGCAATAGCCAAGTAAGGACTTGGAGCCTAATATTATCTCACTTTGTGAATGCCTGGGAAAATAATGTATTTGAAGATATTCCATGGTTATATCACAGAGCAGTGTCCTGTTACTGACTCTGAACCCCTCAAGGAAAACGGGAAAGGCTGTTTAACTGCCACCTGGTGTTCCCACTTTAAAAAGGCCATTGCAAAATGACAAATGTGCACTCCCTGCACATTTATGCCACAGAAACACCATTTGAGGATCTTTCTGAAATAAACATGTTAAATAGTAATTATCTTTTTGCAAGTGTGTCCCAGGTTCAAAAAAAGAACCTTGTTAAATAAATAAAAAATGTGTGCTCCTGATTTGACGTGGAAAATTCTCCCAAAATAGAGGTTGCCTAATTAAAACAACCTACACCTGGGGGAAGAATGATCTTGAAATATACGCCCAACCTAGGTTTGGTATGGTGCAGTGGCGTGTCTAGACTCCTTTGACTCGGATGACCGAATTGGGACACTGCCTTATCCAGGGGTGGGATGAAGTACGAGCGCACACAGAGATAATGATCATAGTTTAGAATAATGGGCGGCGACAGCTCATCCCCACATCTACCCAGTCTATTGATTCAACATGGGTCAAAACCCTTGACATGGTGCAGTGGCGTGTCCAGACTCTTTTGACTCGGATGACCAAATTGGGACACTGCCTTATCCAAGAGTGGGATGAAGTACGAGCGCACACACAGATAATGATCATAGTTTAGGATAATGGGGTGGCACATGGGGTGGTCAATAAGATTCCAGAGATGATACGTGCCACCCCAGGCCACTCCCTGGACATGCCTCTGGTATGGTGGCTGGGAGTTCACATAATTATTAAATCTATATCTGATTTTTAGCACACACATGTTAACACTGCCAACTGTAGATGGAAAGTGTGTATTCTAGTCAGACTGCTATCTCTGTCCAGCCAGCAGGACAGTGAACAGGAAGACTGTGGGCCAGATTCATGGAATTGTTTTGCACGGTGCAAAGTGACTTTTCACTGGTACAAAGTGGCTTTGCACTGCCAAAAAAAACTCTGATTCATGGAACAACTCAAAGTGGAATTTTGCAGTGCAAAGACATCAGGGTGGAGCATTGCCAAGTGTTAAAATCAATGTCGATGCATAAACTATAAATTAGGAAAGGAAAGCTGCTCAGAACTTAAAGGTCTAAATAATCAAATCACACACTTCTGTGTGGGGGGCCCGTTAATCAGTGCACATCCTCAGTGCCACTATGATGCTCTAAATATGCAGGAAAACCATGCAAGCCTCCGTCAGCATCATGGGGGGGGGGCAGCATATCATCCTCTGCATTCAATGCCAGCTCCATTCTACTGATAAAATGATAAAAGGAGAGTGTATATAAAGATCCATTTAATGGACTCCTATGAAAAAGCTTGAAGCCATTCTAGGGAAAGGCCTGATGCCGCTCTAAAAACAAGCAAAAGCACAATGCCTACGGATAGGTAATTAACAAATCGGCAGTGGGCCTTTTTATTTTGTCCACAAAAGCTATTTGTTTTTGTTTAAAATAAACAAAATCTTTATACCTGTCCCAGAGTTTTTTACCTAATTTGGCAGCCTCCTCCCTCAGTTCACCTCAGTGCCATTTGCTTATGGCAGTATGCTTGTCACCCTTGTCTATGAAGAGGAGCGAGCTCACGGTTTTCTCAACAAATGCTTTAGGCCGCTCTTAATAAAAGCGCCCTCTTCAAATCAAAACATGTTCTTAGTTTTGCCTGGAGAATCTGTTACAAAGGTTTCCATCCCATTCACGAGCCCGTTGAGCCTGACTTTTCTTGTTAATGTCTAAGTTACAAACTACTCATATATAATGTATGCACAATACATATGTATATGTGTTTCAGGTTATATAGAACCTTACCACATACTTCTAAGAGCTACATGAACGAATAGCTAAGCTATTTTAGAAAATACTTCACTCTTAAAAGCGTTCACTTTCTAGATGGGATGTTATTTGTTTCTCTGCACCTAATGCCTTGCTCTAAAGGTGCTTTCATGGCTTCGAAGTGCTCCCAAATGATGCAAGCTGAATATGGCATCAACTAAGTAAATTGTTCTGGGCCTCAGCCTCAAGTACTCAAATTCTTCACTTATTGTTCTGTGGGCTCACATAAGATTCAGGAGTGCAGCTTTTTCTAAACCTGCTGCTGTTAGTCTGTGACCAGATGGGGTAGTCTGGACAAGGATACATGACAGCACAGAGCAGCATATCAAACCAGACTCAACCCTGGCACGCCACCTGCAATCAGCGCAACCCACCACTGTCAAACCTAGTCTAACCTGAATCCATTGCATCTCGATGCCTGGTTCGACACTGTTAAACTAAGAACGGGAATCGGGTACACTGAGAGGTGCCATCTCTTTGATCAACCATGCCATCCTGCTCAACCGTCTCCATGATAACCTGGGTATCACCGGTCAGGCCCTGGCGTGGCTTGCTCCTTTCCTCTCTGATCGACACTCCCAGGTCCAACTTGGGTCCTTCCTCACCTATATCTCTATCTCTAACGGTGGTGTGCCCCAGGGGTCTAGCCTCTCTCCCTGGCTGTTCAACCAATACCTGGCACTTCTTGCCCACTGCATTGCTGCTCTCTGCCCCAACCTTCAGTGCTATGCGGATGAGACCACTCATTTTCAGGCAACCTTGAGCCACCTCTTCTCCCTCTCTCATCACTGACTGTCTGCTATTCAGGAGTACTGTGCCTCCAATGATCTCTGCCTTAATGCCAGTACGACAGAGATTCTCCTCATCGGCACACCCGCTCCTTTCCTCCTTTCCTGTCACTCTCTGGCCGGCCTCTCTTGGCCCTCTTCCTGCTCCCACCTGCGAGGCTAAAAACCTCATCTTTGACTCCACTCTCTCCTTCTCTCCTCACATCTCTGACATCTCTAAGAAGTCACACTACCAGCTGCGCCTCCTCAGAGGTATTCTTCCTTTCCTCTCCTTTCTCCAGAAGCTCACTGTCTTCAGAGCTCTGGTTCTCTCTAGGCTGGGCTATTGCAACAGCCTCTTTCTAAATCTGCCTGCTTCTACTCTCCGCCCCGTGCAACTCACCCAGAACAGGACTGCAAGACTTGTCCTTGGCCTCAATCCGAGGGATCGTATCTCACCAGGACTGAAATATTTGCACTGGCTCCCAGTGGCTGCAAGGATTAAGATCAAAACCCTCTGCATCGTCCACAAGGCCTTCTAGGGCCTGGGGCCTCAATACCTTCAACTCGCTCTTCCTAAATATCTTCCTTCTCGAGCTCTTCGCTCATCCGCCTCCAACTCCCTCAGGGTCAGTCGCTTCTCCAAGCAACGAGTTGGTGGTAGATCTCTTTCTTCGGCTGGGGCCTCTCTCTGGAACAGCCTCCCTGCCTCACTAAAACTTGAGGGGAACCATCTCCAGTTCGAGAAGCACCAAAAACCTCCCTCTTTGCTTCTGTTTTCTCTCCTCCTCTCCCCTGCTGAGTGCAATCTGCACTGGTTACCTAGCCATCCTCTGATCTCGGGCCCAGGTCTCCTCCCTCGCCAGTTGCAGACCTGCACTGCCTCCTTGTCAACCCCCTCACTTGGGGACAATTTTTCTGTAGCCCTACAGTCCCCCACCAGCACTTGACAATTGATGCATGCACTTACCCTTGCAATTGCCATCAGCTAGCCGTACTTCTCTTATTGTTTTTATTTGTTCTATTTTCCCATGTACTACACTGTCCCCTCCCTTCTCCCACCTGCACTTTCCCCTTCCCCTCTCCCCTGCACCTGTGTGATCTGAATGACACCTGGCCTAGTAGGATCGTTGTCTCTGTTTTCCCTCTGTTCCCCCTCCCTTGCAGCGTCGCGCCTTGAAACACTTCTGTATACGCACGTTATAAATGCCATATCATATCCATTTATGCGGCCTTAGTGACTGGTTTAAGCCATTGTTGCATCTTTTTTCCTGAAGAAGAATGTTTGGATGGACATTGTTGTAATTCTTGCCTTTTCCCCCTTTCCCCACTTGATAAAGTATTCACAGTGCGTACACATACTTGTTCTGCATATTCTTTCTTCATTTAGCGTGCTGGGTTTTTCATAGAGTTTTTAATAGTTGGTTGTTGAAGGAACCTTTATTGGACATTCTTTTATTTTGAAACTTGTGTACTATTGCTGTTAGCGTTGCAACTGTCTCACATTCACACCCCTTCTAGGAGGATAGCGTTTCCTCGGCCCACATTAAGAAAAAAGTGAATGAGTTCTATCTCTTGGCTGTGCCTGATTTACCCTTGTAGTTTGGATCACTGTGGGTTTATAGAGGTTTGAGGGCTGAGTAGGTAGTTGTGCCACTACTCATCCTTGAATTCCTAAGAGCAGTAGTTATTTTGTCACATGATTGCTTTGAACAAAATCAAAGAGCATTTTGAGAACATACGAATGTCTGTAAACCGTGAGTCATATGTACTAATTTGGACAGCCTCATCCTTTGGGTGTGAGGTGTTGGCATTACGCTGAGCAAAGACCACTGTTGGTTCTCCTTCTTCAGTTTCTTTCAGGATTTGTTAATTGCTCGTCCTCGTGCAAGCTTTCTGAGCGCCTCTGGAAAAGTTCTATCAGGTGATATTTGTTGTTGACAGGGAGAGCCACTGCTGCACCTCTCAACCTGCCTTCTCGATGCCCTTTTTGAAAACAGAGTCACCATTGCCTCAGCCCACTTAAAGCCTTCCCTGTACCCCCAAACAATCCCTGGGGGTCAGTAGTAGAGCCAGCTTTTGGTGTGAGGGGGGTGGATAATAGGGCACCAGCGGGAGGCTGGGGACACACTAGGCACCAGTGGGGAGCCAGGTGTGGGCGTCCACATCCATTACTCCCTGCACCCGCCCCCAGCTCTGGCATGACTGTGGGATGCTTGGGCTGTACTACATTGTACATGCAGTCTGTGCAGGAAACCTAGTTGCCTCCCTCCTCTCGACCTGGATCCCCATTTTCCATTCATCACCATTCGGGCATGTGACATAAATTATGTGCACTATGAGAAAGATAAGACCAAACCACCGAACCAAGGTAGAGAAATACATACATGTAAGTGTGCCTGCTGTGATGTACATTATGGTCATGATGTGAAGAATTTGACCATCCACACGATGGCTGTGCATTCACCTGGGATTTTTTGAAGTTTTAAATAGATGAACCTCTGGAAAATGTGTGGGGCTAATCTGAACACCTTTTCTTATGCTCACTGTATGACATGTGCATAGACCTGTGTACTCTAGGTGGACACAGCCTACAAGCGCAGACTCCCTGTCATATTTAGTTGGGCTCTGACAAGTGGCGTACACAATGCATTTCTAGGAGGAGCAGGGCCAAACCTCCCCCCTGCCTTGGCCAGCCTAATTAACTAACAAAGGCTCCATCGATCTGTCATGTCCTTTTGTTGAGCCCTCTAGCTGGTGGCAGCATCCACGTACTAGTCAGAGTTTTCTTCAAACAGGCCCATATGGGGCCTGGCTGCAGAGGGTAACAAAGTAGACAGACAACCCCAACAACCTTTCATATGCAACTGTGTCAACCTGATGCCATCTCCCGCCCTCAGTATCGGTTGACTGTGAAATATCATGTCTGGGACTGCGTGTTTATAGCAGTAGTAGTCTTCCCTGCAGGCAGACCCCATTCAGAAGGTACGGGTATGTTGTTTGATGGAGCCAGACATTCTGGTCTCACCGCAGCTTCAAGGGTGACCTGCAGCTTTAATCAGGAACCACAGAGAGTTCCATTAACCAGAGGTACCCTTTGATCCACGACAGACAGGAAGATGGTTGGTACTTAGTGTTACATGTTTTCACCCCTTTACCTTTTCTTTGTCGCAAAGCACTCTGATTATGACCTCAAGCACACAGGAGATTGTTGGTGGGGACCCATGATTGGTTCATTAAGGTAGGCTTAGCTACACCAATCCCTGCAGTACATTTGCCCTCAAAAGAGGGGCAAGCCCCTCTTTTGACAGATCATCTGAAGAATTTGCAAAGAGTCACAAGAAAAACTCAGCATTGGACCCTGGCTGAAGGTACAGTCTACCTTGCAGCTTCTGCTAGTGAAGGAAGGCCAGGACCTCCAAGAGGGAAGCAAGATCCCCCCACAACATCTCCCAGTGAACAGCAGGAGATATTGAATCCAGAAGACCCTTCAGCAGCTCCAGAACTGGTACCCAGCCAGCACACAGCATGCCATGCTAGGCTTTCCAGTAAGCTTCCTAGGTGGTAAGTGCCATAGTGTCTCTGAACCCGAAACCAATGACAAGGCAGCTGCCTGCAAAACTCTCCTCAGCTTTGGGCTGTCCGACTTAAAAGACGACAAAAGCCCAGTGAAGAAGCTAGGAGGAGTGCACAACAAACATCTACCATTGTTGGCCTTAAAGGACAGTTGCAAGCCATTTGAGCCCCTCAAGCTGAAACCAACTGCACTGATGACTGTTGTTATACTGCAGTTGCTAAAACCATCTGAGACGCCTTGAGCAGTGCTTTAGAACCACCGACCAGCACTGAGACAATGATTCCTGAGCCACCGTGTAGGCCAGCCTGCAGCTGTCCATCCAGCTTCGCTCCCCAAACTGGTGATATCCGTAGCTGTGTCCTGTCTTGAACTCTGTTGCAGAAACTGTATAGCGCCCTGAAACCGACTCGACCCTGTCGGCACCAACAAACTCCTACAGCACAAGGTACATTATGGTTCTGTCCCCCTGGTCCTTCTACGAAGGTCCCTAGTGACATTTTACAAACCATTGTTCCATTTGTGTTGAAACCAAGTATCCTTGAACTATTGCGATTAATTTCTATACCAACTACCCTCCTGTCAGTATACAGAGTGCATCCCTTTTCCTTCTTTGAAATTGTCTGTCCTCTTCATTCTTTTACAGGGTGGGTTGTATTTTGGAGCGTGCTAAAACTGTTGAAATGAAATGAAATTAAATGATATTTTATTTATATTGCGCTCGTACACAAGTGTTTCAGAGCGTGACCAGGTAAAAGGGAGGGGAACAAGGGAGATACAAAAAAAAAGGAAAACAGCAATCTTGCTAGGACCAGTGACATTAAGAAAGCACATGTGCATGGAAAAGGCAAAAGGGGGAAAGTGCGTGGAGGGGGGGAGTGGAAAGTGTAGAACAGAGGAGAGAAGAGAATAAACACTAAATAAAATAAATAAAGGTAATATAAAGTAGATAATAAATATTTGTATAAAACGTCGACTGGATAGTCCCTTTTATCATTGGGTAATAAATGTATTTTTGCTGTGTTGGAACTGTCCAATGATCCACAAACTTTCGGAGATAAGCCTGCTGTTCCGTCCACGTTACCAAAATTGGACAAGGTGGTTTATAATTTGCTTATGTGTCCAATCTGTTCGGATCCCTTCTGGTGTACTAGAGGTGTGGGGCTGATTGATGCTTTATAAATCGATATTCATCCCTGGACCACTGGTGCCTCGAAAGTTGATATCACAGACACAGGTAACGGTTTCAATGCATCTATCTCTCCCTCATACACACATTCTTTCAAGATGTATGATTTTTCCTTCAGGTTCATTAGTCGTCCATCTCTCTGTGCACAGAGCACAAAGATGAAGGTCACCTTGGGCTATGATTTCCTTTCTCCGTAACATGATCCCCGCGTGCAAGGCATTAGCGACAATCTGCTTAATCCGCCGGCAATGGGCTATTAATAAAAACGCCCCAGCACCGCAGAGCATCGAACAATCAGGAGTTTTTAGTATCTCGCGAGCGCCATGTCAGGTCTGAAGTCCCACGCTAAGGGGAAACGCGGGAGATTGTCTTTCGCCGATAAGATACTGCAGCTGTGTAATGAATTGATATGTCTGCAATGGAAAGGGGACATGCATAGCTCGAGTTTCCCCCAACGCACAAGTCGTGCTTCCTGAGCTGTTTCGCCCAAAGTTACTTCATGATAATGTGCGCGCGACGTGACAGAGTAGATTCCCAACATTGACGGAATCTGCGGAGATCAGAAGGTCCCCGTTGCAAATGTGTCAGTTATCCCGGGCGTGCGATGCTCTGTCAGCACAACTCGCGCATCTATTGAAGCGCTGCGCTGTGACTCCATCCCTGACGCGTGTGATGGATGCGGGAGTGGGAAAGTTAATGCCTTCTTCTGTTTAAGTGGCCCGGTGGCTCTTCCACACGGCGTCTCGAGTCCATTCATCAGATGAAGCTATGAATAAGCCATCCAGCGTGTCCCAGAAGCTTCTGGTTGCGAAATCCAGTGCTCACTCTCCAGAATATTCCAAAAGGAAGCAAGGAGCTCATTTACCTTGCACTTTTTCTCCGTACAGGGAAAACGGCAGGAACTCTTAATACATACCACTACATATTTTAAGATAACATTGTATTAATTGTAAACACATGAAAGAGGGCGTACAATCAGCAGCACCGTAATCTTAACAGTGACATGTATCTGAGAGCCTTGGGCTCCTACACATGCAGACATATCACAGACAAAGATGCCACTTCGCCTTTTTAACACTACAGCCCAACCAAACCATTTTTTCAGCACCTCAACACCAGCCATCACCATCCAATTCGCAAACACCTCCACCCTAACCATGCCACCTGTGGGTCGGCCATCTAAGTTACTTCCCAGGCAGACTAACTCCTGCCATTCCCCTCACCCCCTTGCCCTCTGGATCTTATCATGTTTCCCAGGTCACAGATCATAGCTGGTGAGATAACTCAGTGGGTTGAGCACTCGCTGCTGCGATCTGTGTGTGTTCCGCAGGTCAGAGGTTCGAATCCCAGCAAGGGAAACTCCAGACTTTCATCCTTCTGAGGTCGATAAATGAGTTACAACTTCGGTTGGGTGAGAGCGTATTTAAATATGTTCTGTGGGAAACGCTTTGGCGCTGGGCTACTCCTTCACCCCCCTTTCCCGATTCCTTGGCAAGGTTGTAGACTAGTGCATGTCCCTACTTCTCCTCTCTGAACAAGGAGCCCCTGAAAAAATAGAATGTGCGTAATAGCATGGGTAATGAATGCAGAGAGGACAAATCGAAAACAAAAGCATGCAGTAGAAACATGAGCAGTTTGCAGAATCACTTAAAAATGAGGGTCTTCCCTATGAGACCACGCGAACAGTCACAAAAGCCCCACACTCAAAAAGTACTGCCAAAGCCAACAGTGTTGGCTGGTGTATAGTTATTAGATGTTCACTAACAGTATATGTCCACTTGTATACACTATTTAATCAGTGAAGCAACTTTGCTGAAAATGTTGGTGGGACATGACATCTAAAGGAAATGTGCCCCTCTCAAATGATTGGGGACACAATGGTGTGCCACGAAAATTAGTTGGGACAAAGACCTGTATTCCCCCCTAAAATGACGCCCATGTATTTACCAGCTGTTACCATACTATAAACAGGGGTTTCTACCACTATGGCAGTGGGTGACAAATGCCTTTCCCATGCCTACACCAAAGCCTAGACTGTTGGCTTTGATTATGCTCGTTTTTATAGCATCACACTGCAAAGATCACAGCACTGTCAGCAACGCTGCATCTCTGTTGTCTTTGATAATGCTCGTTTGTATAGCATCACAGTGCAAATATCACAGCACTGTCAGCAATGCTGCAACTCTGTTGTCTTTGATAATGCTCATTTTTATAGCATCACAGTGCAAAGATCACAACACCGTCAGCAATACTGCAGCTCTGTTGTCTTTGATAATGCTACTTTTTATAGCATCACAGTAAAAAGATCACAACACCGTCAGCAATGCTGCATCTCTGTTGGCTTTGATAATGCTCTTTTTTATTGCATCACAGTGCAAAGAGCACAACACCGTCAGCAATGCTGCATCTCTGTTGTCTTTGATAATGCTCGTTTGTATAGCATCACAGTGCAAAGACCACAGCACTGTCAGCAATGCTGCATCTCAGTAGTATTTGGTAATGCTTTAAAAACGAACATCTCACAGCATAGATGGGTTTTCTCTGAGATGGTCGCTGCATATTCCCCATACAATAAATAACTATAATTACCCTAATCCACCTCCACCTAAGAATGCATGAAAAGTTCAAAAAGAAATTAAGTGAATTTGCTCTTTTTTGCTGCAGGATTTTTCACACCGACCATATTACTTCATACGCATAGATGTACAACACTACACCACAATGCCCATGTGCAAAACAGTGCATCACATTAATCAGATATTCAGCATACCTCGGTTTAAATTACTCTGCATTGTTAAGGATTTCAAAGTCACGGTACACTCCAGACCAGCACTCTTTCTACTGGCCGGGGATACAGAGCACAATTAAAAAACGTTTATTTTATTTATTACGAATTCAGTTTGAGAAGGCACCCAACCCATCTCACACCCACCTTTACAGACACCCTGGGTCACAATGGACCATGAACCAGGCCGGTGTGTAATAATATAATATGTATTCATTTTTAAATTCCAATGAAAATCACACAAATTTAATATAGGGCAGCAATCATCAGTGTGGTGATAATTACACTGTAAAATGATAGAACACACTTAGTTTGACCTTTTAACATCAGATATACAATGCACAATTGAATAAAGGCACAATTACTTTTGTGAGTTGTTTTCTGATAGCACCACAGTTAGTATTTCCCCCTGCAACACACCCTCAAACCCCTGTTAACCGAATTGTGTGTGGGTAGAAAGGAGTAGCCAGGAGTCAGGTATACTAGGCAATAAACAGAATACAAATCCGACCTTCCCCCTCTGAATGGGAGGCAAAATCGGATTGAAAAACCCTTGAAATTGAGCAAAATAGCACTCGGAATTGCTAAATACTTGTTTTACATGTGCGGTTGAATGAATGAGGGAGAAATGAGTATAGCTGTATTAAAGATGTAAAAACACTAGCAAACTACAAGGCAATGTACTAACAACAGGCATACAGTTTGGAAAATCGACTTTGGAAGGAAAACCACAGTACAGCCAAATCACACATGGAGAAATTGCATTTGCTTAGCTTCCCGGGTTGAAAATAACAAACCGACTTGGAAAATGGGTTAAACAGACAAAATCAGAATGCGCTTTTGATGCTAAAGGACACAGGCACATCACAGTTATAATATGAAAGTGAAAGGGTAACTCTGAATGGATGACAGGATGAGATTCTTAACGGGAAATTCACGGGACATCTTGGTTTTGTTAATAAAGTGATTTCTTTTTCTGAAACTATATTTTAGTGACTATGTTGTCAAAAAGAGAAATGCTGCCCGTCAAAAGGGTTAAGCTGCAGTTTTAACCCCCTCACGCCGTGTGTCTCTTCATGTGGGAATTCCTTAATCTATTCCAAATAGTATTAAGGACTTGTACAACGGACTGAAATTAATGGAAAGAATGGCGCTAATACATGGAGATTAATACAGATTTTCCTAAGAACAATGTACACAGAGGATTCTGACAATTTTAAGGATTTTGCTAGGGCAGTTATAGGATCTCTATGGGACTGGTCATAATACAAGGTAACATAGCAAGGGATGTAGGTTGTGGTTGCTGGGGAAGGGAAATATTCACAACAAGCACTTGAATGGGGTAGCTTGGACAGCGGACTGGGTTTTTGGACAGAGAGGCAAGATCTGGTCACTGCAAACAGTGGCAGGCTCTTCTAGAAGAGGACAGCTGGGCCTAGTCTGGTCACTGGATAGTGAGGTGCATCCGCTGGGCTCTACTTGAATTATTGGGATTTTTGTGGGTTTTTTCTAGATCAGTGGTTCTGCGTGGATAGGGTCAGCTATCTCTGGCCTGGGAGTGGAATCTGAAATCTTGCAGGGTGAATCTGGAATATCTGGATCTCTGGATGTGCAGAGCTGGAAAAGTCAGAAGAGAGTCTAGAGCTCCCTCTGCCTCCCCTTCATATAAGGAGCATGACACCAGATGATTTTACCATGTGGGCTGAACTAAGCTAGACATACCTCTAAAAAGGGATAGGTCAGCCTATGTATGTTGCCTCCTCCCTGGAAGCAGATTGGACTGAATGATATGACTCAGTTTTACAGTGGGTGCCTTTTTACAATGTGCTTTGTTCTCCCAAAGTTACTTTTGCCAAAATCATTTATGGAACAAAACACTCATATTTACAAATGTCATCATCAGGAAGCATATACGGGCAGACTGCATATTTTACATGAAACATGCTTATCCAAATCCCAAGACGGTGCAATGTTGTTTAGTCATTCTGGCAATCTTTCGCCATTTCCATGGAAAATATTCCACCTAAAATTCTTCAATTTCCTATATGTATAGGATTATCACTGGTCATGTGCTCATTAATTTTCAAAGTTGTACCATGCATGTTTTACCCAGAATTGGCATTTTTCCTGGTGTTTGTGTCTCCAACATGCTACGAAAACCGACAATGTCTTATTTTAATGGTGCAAACATGACATTCAAATGGTCATAATTTCACATTAATATGTCTTTTGATTACTGAAATAAATGACATAAATGGAATAGTCTCTGAAATCAACTGGGTTGGCTTTGATTTCCAAATATGGGCATTCCTTTCCAGCCCACACCAAAATGTCAGGCCCTGGTCAGTTTAGCCCAGTGTTGCCATGGATTTACCTTTGAAGTCCTTAAGTTTGAGTTGAGGGGAGGTGTCACCAGGAATTCACACCTGTATGCCCTTGCAGTCCATTGTCTCATGCTGGAGCAGTGCCACTTCGTCTGACGAGGGTGCTAGATTCTCCTCCTTGGCCCATTCATAGTTTCAATGGGGCTGGTCCACTTGGGGGAAGGTGATTATGTTCCCAGGAAAGGCAGGGCCCTTTGAAGCAAGGGCCCGCCAAACCTGTTCTGCTGGCCTCACAATAATTTTATTTATTTCTTTATTTTACTTTATCTTAACCAAAAAGCAAGTCTTTAGGGAATAAATATCATATATATATATATATATTTTAAAGCAAACCCTCATCACATTTCTATGCAAGCATAAAGCCTTAGTTTAACATTTCACTTTTAAAAAGGTATTTTCTTTCTTGGCGAAAGCAGCCTTTTACACATGGCTTAATTTTCCTTAGATGTCACTTACAAATGCGTTTTTTCTCGCATCTATATTCTGAGCAATTCTATGGCCCTAGTCAATTTCTAATACACAGAAATCTGTTCAACGCAAGGGTCCTATGAAACCGACATAAGCAAAGAGAGAGAAGGCTTCTTGTGAAGAGTTTGCCTGTGTTATTTTGTTGCAAAAAGTAAAGCATTTGCCATACGGCTTGGAGTGAAGTTCTCTGCTTTTTCACAGATTTTGCCTGACACAACATGCCTTTCATTGAGTAATGCCCCCATTTGCTAGTGTACACCCTGAATATGGGTGTACATGAATGTGTCTTACTGGAACCATACTGGGTAATGATGAAAAGGGCATCAGTGCACAGTCATTTTAAATGCAAAACACTTACTTTTTGAGTGGGAAGTTTTGAGCTGGCAACATAGCAGCCCTGCCTTTGAATTATTTTCTTTGGTGCACATGAAGAAAACACTGGCAGCCATTCTCGGGGTGTTCCATGTTCCATCTCGCCCCATATGTGCTTGGCAAACACAGTGCAGCCATTATTTTTGTAAATGCAAAGCGCAGTTTTAATGCAAGGGAATAGCACTCAGCAGAGCCAGCGCAGCCGTTCTTCTTGTAACTGTAGAAAATACAGTTTGGTGATGTAGGGGAGTTCTGCTGGTCTGGTAAATGTACCCCACAGCATTAAACTACCCAGGTATGCATATGACTTCAGCATCTTAACTATCATCCCTGCCTGTACCTATGGGGTGTGACTGCAACAGAGCACTGTCTGTGAGTGAACAATTCTCTATCAGGCACCAAGAAATGCTGGTACTATTCAAACAAAAACCTCCTAAAGTTATGGGCACTTTTGAACATTAATGGAAAGTGGTACAAGTGACAGGCTTGTGACAGGCAGAAACAATGTTGGTCACACCAACTGAACAAGAATGAGAGCATTAACACTTTGGTGCACCAAAAGGGGGCAAAGACTGCACTGTTCTCCCCCAAATTCACACTCTCAAATAAAAGCCTCTTTTCAGAAACGGATGTGCTAAGTTTCACCTAGGGGCATGGAACCCATGAACCGGGCACCTACACTATGTGGAGGGGCCAGGCAATGGTCCTCCCCCGCCTCATTCAAGTAATGAAGCTGAGATCGCCCTGAGTTGGAGCCCTTGACACAGTGGGTACTGGAGGGTGTGAAAGTTACATGAAGCGAAACTTAAGGTCAGTCCCACTCCTACATGTGGGCTGCAGATGATATCCTTTGTATAGAGGGTGGGGGTATAGATAGGATGGTGTTAAGGATTTCAATCAGGCGATGCACAACTTAGTCTCAGCCTAGTATGCAGTGCACAATTGAAATGGTTATGTTATATCTTAGATTCAATATTGAAATGGTACACCACTCATATCACACCTGCTTTCCAAATACCCTGGGTCATAATGGACCATGAACCAGGCTGGTTGATAAAATATAATATTTATTTATTTGTTTATTTGAACATTAAAAGAAATCATACCATTTTTAATATGGGGCAGCAATCACCAATGGGGTGATAAGAACAATAGGAATGTAGGAAATGCACTTAGTTAACCTTCTATTGACACATCTACAAAACACCAGGGAATAGAATCTGGACTGGGCATTCTGGTTACTAGATAATATGGGTCATCGGGGTAGCAGGATGGCAGCAGCATGCAGTGAGTGGTAGCAAGCCAAGCTGGATCAGGATGCCAAAGGTACCACTGTTTTCCCCTTGTTAATAGATTAGTGTTTTTTCTATATTGGAGGCCTTGCTGGAGCAGGATCAGCAATGCTTGGCCTTGTAGTTGGGATCTGGAGTCTGGATAGATGAAACAGGAACAGGAACAGGACGCTGGCACAGGAAAATCAGGAAGAGTCTGTGTCTAGGGTTTTGTCAGGACCCTTATTTATAGTGCAAAATGACATCATCAAAGTATAAGCTGGGCAGGGTTAACTATGCACACCCCTAAACTACTTGGATTGGGCAAAGGTGCTAGTCTGCGCCTTGCTCTCAACTGGTTGGATTTCCAAGGGAATGATGTCAGGTTTATGAGGTGGGTTTTACAATGTCCAGAAACGGGGGATGGAGCATTTTGGGCGGGGAGGGAAATGTAGTGTGTGGAAATGGCCACATGGCTTAGCATTGCTATGTGCAGTGAATGGGTAGGTAAATGACCAAACATCTCCTGTGTATCTCGCTTCACATGAAATCTTCCTTCGAGCTGTCGCTAATGCAATTCCTTGGGCTTATGTGTGGTGTTTTATCGCCAGCTAATAGCCAAAACTGAAAAGGAACTTTGAGGTGGCACTGTGGCATGGCCTTCCGGTAAAATGTAGGGTTACTAAATGTGGCAAATGACATGAGTTACACTTTTAGAGGAGGACTTTGTAAGGCTTCTGGCATAGCTATAGTCAAATCTGCTGAGCGGCGGATGTCGCAAGCCATGTGAACCCAGGCTTGGATCCTACCAAATCTGCAGAAATTGCATGTAGTTTGTGTATATGAGGCATGTGTTCATGAACTAAAGTTGCATTCATTAAATACATTGTCAAGTGTAAAGAACTAAAATTGGCCCAGGAAGAGACTGGTCCGGCCGATGAGAAGGCTGACATTTACCATTTCAGCGTGCTTCTAGGTTATTTACTCCAAACACAGAGGGTGTGACTGCAGAGGTCCACATTTAAAAGGCCACTTCCTGTCCAATGAGTCGTATTCATAGACACTAGACCGCAGGGGATTATCAGTAATGGCAAGAAATTGATTAACTAGACGAACTGGTCAAAACACTTTGTGTTCTTAAAATGTTCCAAGATCACAAACTTGCTATTTTCAGGCAGCATTATGGACAAAACCTCTAACAACTAACCTTCCCGCCCATAAAACAATGTATCATTCACTGCACACACCAACCAGCAAACATATGCACAACAGCAGCACAATCACCAATTTTGCCCACCCTCCAGCCACTGCGCAAACCCCTCCCATAAGGACACGCCTAGGCTCACTGAGAAAAATCCACTGCTACACAAAAGAGCCTATGAGCACCTGGGGCTTTCAACCCACCTCGATTGTCAATAGCACCCTGATATTAGTATTTTTTGTCTGCACCATCAACACCCCAGGTTTACCATGTATCCTTTAGCTCTGTTCCCACTAATTCCTACGCTCACCTTTGAAAACTGAGCACTGAGAGTCCACCAAAATGTAGGCGTCACTCTCTGCAAAACCATCTCACATTACATTAACGCTGAGTTACATTACATTACATTATGCTCATTATGCAGCCCTCTAGATGCTTTGGACTTCAACTTCCATGAGCCAGTATAATCCCTATTTGATGGATGTCCAAACACCTACTCCAAGGTGCAAAACGACCCATCCCAGAAAGCAGAGTACTGCATCACCTCTCCCGAACTGTCCCCACTCGCGCCATCCCAACCATATCCCATAATTTATCCACCGAACACCTCCGGCCGCACACTGCATATTCCACAGAAACCCCATTGACTGCTGGAACTGCATCCAAAACCTTCTCAAACAGCCCTTCATCTCTCCATCTCCTCACATCTGACTCCCATCTAAAATCCAGCACTTCGCAAACCCTCTTTTCACAAACTCCCCTCCAATCCATTCACCCATCCACCCTCACGAAGCTGCCACAGGGGACTCCACCCCAACACTCTGTCAATCCAACTGCCCCTCCACAACCTCAGAGGGAAATCCCTACCTTCTCCCATCGCCTCAACTCACCTGCATCATCAATGCCCGATCTGTCATAAAAAAAGACATAGAATCGTTGACTTCATCACCTCAAAAAACCCACACCTCATGTTCAGCACAGAAATCCAGTTCTCAGACAGCTTTCAACCGATTGCACACAAGGTTCCCACCTGAGTACACACTCACCACCCACAATAGGTCCAAGAGAGGAGGTGGAATCGCCATCCCACACAAACACCACCTAACCATTTCACACTCCAAAGCTCAGCCTTGCAGTGCAGATTGCGAATGACTACTAGTTAAATTCTCCATCCCCCCTCACACACCCACAGTTTCTTACTCATCTACATGCCACCAATCTATGACAGACACTTCGCCAACGCCCTTTGCGACTCCCTTGTGGCCATACTGATCATACATCCCTCACCCTCCCTAGTTGGAGATTTCAGCATCTGATGTGATGCCCCTGGCAACCCCTTGACACAACCTCTACTAGACAGCCTGGATGCCCTCAACCTGACCCAGCAAGTAACTGGCCCCGGCCACACTGCTGGACACACACGCAACACCATATTTAGCTCAAACAACTTCATCTCCAACTCTCCACCTCAACCTCTCATGTGGACAGACCACCAGCCATTCTCTTCTCCCTCCAGACACCCTCACCCCCCCCCACATAGGACTACCACTAACCCTCCTTCACAGGTCTGGATCTAGAAAATGTTTAAAATAACCCCCGATCTGGCAGATTGTCTGCTCTCCATCCTCACCTATCTACCAACCCAGTAGGACTTCTGCCCATCGACCTCTTTGACACATGGCTCTCCAACATATTACTACCATACACTACCTCTAAGTTTATTCCCTCACGCAAGGGTCCCTAACCCAGGTGGTTCATCCCCCTCCTCAAATCACTCAAAACACAAAGCCCGCTTGCTAGAATGTAGATGGCTGTCCAATCAAACGCCTGAAAACAAATCAGCCTATGTCCACCAAAGCTGAAATCCATATGCCAAACATTCCTACTACAAGGGCAGAATCTCAAACAGCTGCAGCAATAGAAAGGAGCTCCCCAAGATCATCCCTGAATTCATAGATCCTCATACAACTCTCCGAACATTGTTGTCTCCCAATCCCTCTGCAGCACCCTCTCTGACCATTTCCACAAGAAAGCACTAGAAAGAACACGCACTATCAACACAGAACTAGCTACCCTCCCACCCAGTCACCGGCCTCCCCAAGTGAACCCTCCAACCAGTCCACCCCAACTCACACTTTCCGCTCCTTCTCTCCCACCTCCAGGCAGAAATTTCTCAAACTGTTGATGGATAGTTGTCCATCAGGATCCCCAAATGTCCTGTGCTCCACCTCCCTCCTAAAATAAATCTTCTCCTGAACCTGTGCAGGAGACATTGCTAGGTCCATCCTCAATGCCTCCCTCACCTCTGGTGCATTCCCAGAAGCCTTTAAAACATCCCATGTCAAACCCCTGTTGAGAAAACCATCCCTCGACCCTCATCTACCAGCGAACTACAGATCAATCTACAACACCCGCTTCCTAGCCAAATTCCTTAACCACACTGCATACTTCCAACTCAACACTTTCGCAGAAACCAACCTCCTCCTTGACCCCACCTAATCTGGCTTCAGACCCTTTTATGGGACTAAATCCTCCCTAATCCCTACATGGGACAACCTCAAAAACACCACAGATGCAAAGGGATGGATCAGACTCATACGTCTTGACCTCTCAGCAGCCTTCAACACCATTAACCACTGCATCCTCATTGACAGGCTTCACTCCCTTGGGATCAGCGACACAGCACTTATCTCAATCTCCTTGTTCTTTACGAAATGACACCAAATTACTTAGCTTTGCCCTTTCTCCTCCACCACCCCACCCGTCAGTAACAGTCCCCCATGCATCTGCCAATCACCTCTCCTCTTCAATCTTTACATGAGTCTGCTACCCGCACTCATCCGCTCAAACAACTTCACATGCTATAACAATGCTGATGACATGCAAATCATCTTTAGAATTCCCAAATCTGTCGCCACCCCACATCCAGACCTTGCAGCCTGCCTCACAGATATTCACTGCTGGATGGTGAAAAATCATCTCCTGTTAAACCCTGGGAAAACAGAGATCGTGATCTTTGGCAACACAGCCTTCTTCCCACAACCAACCACTTGGCTGCCTTCCCGAGGCCCTCCGCCCCTTCGTATCCATCACCATAAAAACCTGGGCTGCACAATGGACACAGACCTGATACTATTAACACTGTGTCCAAATCACCCCCTATGAGCCCAACAGAAACCTGAGATCAAGCACTGCTCATCTTCTAGTGATCCCCGCTCCAAATCAACCAGAATTGGATGCTCCACTTTCTCAGTCCTGGCACCTACCATCTGGAATCTGCTGCCATCCCACATCTGACACACACAAGATGACCCTGCAAAGGGTCCTCAAGACTTGGCTATTCCCACCAGCACCATTAACTGAATTGAATCCACTCATATCCACGGCTGGGATCCCTAGGCAGCCATGATGTGGAGGGTGGGCAAGGTGCCACTCATGGATGGTTCCTGAGGGTGAGCCTTGGGTCACACTTATACAGATCAGAGGGTGGACAATGTGTCACACTGGAAAAATCCACTGCTACAAGCCAGGTAAGATGGTAAGAGTAGGAAACACTGCCTGTAGTACACAGTCTTTGCCTCTCTGTCTGCCTCACTTAAACCAGTAAACTTTGTGCAACTTAGCAATCATTAGGCCAATTCCACTACATCTGCATTCACACCACATCTTAGGTACTACATATGTTTGTTTCCTGAGTGCACTTCAGCTTCTGCATATGCTCCAAACTCAGAGCACACTTGCAACTACTGCATACATGTTCCTGAATCGAAATGTTTTTGGATCTAGGTGCATACTAAGTGCAGGCAAGTCTAAATCTTAGTACTTGATACACAGCTTTCGTAAGGAATCTGGGTGACGTTGATGCGCCTAATGTATTGAATCTTGGTGCATCATGGGTGTATTAAATGTTTGGATGAATTGTTTCCCCCCCAACAAACTCAGTCTAGCTGCTCACATAATGTCTCTCCTCCATCACATACCTTACTCATTACCTCTGGCACTAGAATTAAAGTTATCCCCCACAATATATTTCAGCCCTGCTTCACATACTCTGCTCAACACCTCTGGCACTGGAATGTGGCTGACTCCCCAAAATGAGGTTCGGTCTAGCTGCTCACATGTCTCAACTGTTTTACATACTTTGCATAACAACTCTGACCTTAGAATGCAGCTATCTCCCACAATATCTTTGGCCTAGCTGCCCACATAATGTCTCTCCTGCTTCACATAATTTGCACTACACTTCTGGCACTAGAATGCAGCTATCCCCCATGATAGAATTTGGTCAAGCCGCCAGCATAAGTGTCTTGCCTTCTTCACATTCTTTGCACAATACCTCTGGCACTAAAATGCAGCTATCTCCCACGATATTTGGCCTTGCTGCCCATATAATGTCTCTCTCACATATTCTCCAGGCTACCTACCCGCACCCACTCATATGCCTACTCAACATGGGTGACTCGCAGGGACTTGCCCACCCCTACTGACCATAATACTGGCTAAGTGCACACACGCACTCTTATGTCTCTCTGATGAATTTTCACATACCTGCACTTCGGTCCCACAAGGGCGTTCAACCTACAGTGCGTTGAGACTATACCAATGGTGAAAGGTGCTATACAGATGCCCATTACATTACATGATCCCTAGTCAGCATCGCCATTGGTGAAGGATCAAAGAAGATCAATGTATGTGTGTCATGCTAAATTATCTTATTTGAAAGGTTACACTATTCCAATAGTAGGTTCAGTAGTTACTGTGAGCAGATGTTTGTCCTTTTGAATCAATTTTCCCAATTAAACGGAAATATACATGAACATCTGGCAGTGATCCTAACTGGTAAGGGGTGTGTTGCATTTAACTTTGTTACAGGGATTCATGGTGAGATTGTTGTAACATGTGCAAATTACAATTCTGATTGAATATTTCTTAAGTCACACCACACAGTTGGGTAATTCTGCTTTGAAGACATTAGCCCGGCGTACATTCCACGACTGACTCTTTTGCAGAGACAGAAAAAGGCCCATACAGGCCTCAGAATGTTTACACATTTATTTGCAACATATGAGACCAGTGACAGAAAACTTAAAAACAGTCACAAGTGCCTACGGACAGCCATCAAACCTGGAACATATTTAATTAGAAGCATAGTCCTAATACCATGTTTGCTCTGCTACCCGACATTCCATTAACTAAAATGCTCTATTAACCAGAATCTTTGCTGGTAATTGCACCATTCCAATTGGTAGAAGGCCAGATAACAGCATTTACAGGCTGGATGTTGGAGATTTCCGGTGGCAGAGTGTATTCTTACAGAGCACAAAGCCAGAAAGCTATGCTGTACAGCCTTCTTGCTGTTTTCTGTCCATCTGCCACCCAGAATACTGGATACCTTTGTTATCAGGCGTATGTGATTCTCCAGTGCTGTCGGATTCTCACTAGTGCTTGGTAAGAAAGCTATTCTTCTGTTATGTGAGGTGATAGACAATGTATCAAACCTTTGCAATTGGTTCAGTGTAAAATGTGTCAGCACATTGATCAAGATCCAAAACTCAAACAGGATCATGCAAATGTAAACTAGTCAATGGTGCTGCTTATTGATCACTTGCTGCCGAAGGGTCCAACTAGCATGACGCTCCCCATTGGGACTATCAGATTGGACAAAAACTAAAGGAATTGGGTGGAGTTTAGATGATGATGCCTATTGACAAGTGTCATAGAAGGCCTACATGTTCACTTGGAGGTATGGAAGAGACACAAGAGTAGTGTGGCCAACAAAGAAGAAAGGCTGCAGGACGAACATCACTGAGACCTAGAATACAGTATCACAAAGGTATGCAACCTTTGGCTCTCCAGTTTCAGACTATGACTCCTCTGACACTTGATACTGAATAGGGCTTGTAATGATGGCCTGGAAAATCCCAAACCCCAAATGTATGCACAGGATCAGCAGCCAGAACTCAAAAACGGAAGTAGACAAAATAAAAGGCAAAACCCAGCTTTATTAACATCCAAAATAAAGCAGGGACACCGTACAAGCAAAAGGCTGTCGCTCTCAGAGCTTCCATGCAAATGAGCATCTTTTAAGGCAAACAATCGTCATTAATGACATCACATTACAATATTAGTTACCAAAACCTATGCGAAGAAGGGAATGGTTAAAAGGATTAACTTCATATACATTGTATACGTGTTAAACCTCTTTTGGATAATCACAATCTGATGGCTCATCCTGAGACCACCTCTAAATTGATAATATTGAATACACATCCTCTCTCTACAAGCCTATTGGTTGGCACAACACGTACTGGTTGCCTAGCATCACAGGTTTTGATTGGTTGGCATTCTACTGACCGACCTTGGACAATTGATAGGTTATCAAGACATGAGCCAGTCAGGAGTAGGGGGAGAGAGGTCCACATACTGCTTTCCTTTCAATAAAAAATTATACCATCCCTTATTCCTAGGCCATGAGCCAGGGGGATTCCTCTGCAGTTGGCCTTGTATGGTGCCTCACGTCTGGGAATATGCGTGCAGAGTAAAGCAGGTATCCTATCTATATTCATTGCTAATGAATAGGCAGTGTTCTTCAATTATGAGTCGCATGTGATGAGACCACATTGGGAATAATTTCACCCTGTGTTTATTGGGATTTCAGCTAATATCAGTGAAAGTGTTATTGTTTTCTCTAGCATTGGGCACTCTCTTGATCCATTCCCTATGGAGTCTTTTGGGCTTATAATTATTCTGCAGCTAGTTTACAATGGTTGGCTGTTCTTCTCCTAAACCTTTAATTAGATGGGGAGTATTCTTCTTGTGTTCTGGTATTATTATATTGTGCCTTTTCTGCAGAGTTCGGACACTCCCTAATTTCTCAATAACCTAAGCTTGGTCTGCATAGCTACTGTCTGAGCTCTGCGTGAATCTGTATTTCTGTAATTCAGCATTTTGAGTTCTTGTGATGCTTTTAGGCCTTTCATTTACTTAGAAGTATACTGCGGCTTGCGTCCATTTTGGAAAAAATGGCTGCCCATTACTGTTGCATTTCTATGTTAGTGAGCTATATACTGTGAAGGCATCATCAAGTAGACACAGAAAACTGAACTAAAGTTTGTGTTACAAATGATTATTAAACAGAAAAGAGGGTTGGGAAAAGGCCTAGCTTGCCATATGATAACAGTGGGATTTCTCTACTTAAATAAAACTAATAAAACAAAGGATAGTCTTTGTCAGAAAGCCCAAAATAAATGTCTGTCTGTGTCAAAAATAATCAATAGCCCATGCAGTTGACATTTCCGACCTGATTATTGAAAAAGAACTGGACTTCCTAGCAATAACCGAGACCTGGCAGCAGCAGGACCATCTCTCCTCATTGCAACCCCAGACAACTACACTGTCCTCAAATCTGACAGAGCGTCATCCAGAGGCGCTGGTATTGCCTTTATCGCCAAAGCCACATTGGGACTTAGAACTGTCCTACATGAATCTACCACGTCATGTGAACTATTGACGGTGAAATCTCCCCTTAACCAACTTGCGCACCAATCCTGTACATCTAGTCTATAGACCCCCTGGACCCACAGGTTCCTTTGAAGAAGAAAACAACTCCTTACTTGCCACCAACACGAAACCCTCATTGCAAATCCTTGTACTTGCTGACTTTAACCTAGGCCTCAATGACCCCTCTGACCAATCCGCATTGACCCTGGCTGCCTTCCTGGCTGAATTAGGGCTTACTCAGAGAACCCTCCTTCCTACACATGCAAAAGGAAGAATCTTAGACTGGGTAGCCATCATCAACTGTGAAACGAATATAGCTTCCATTGAACCCAAATCTTGTACTGACAAATTTCTATTGACATTTAAGCTGCACGATTGCATACTCCCTACTAAAGATAACCTCACTGCTCCATCTATTCCGACCAGGAATAAAAAAAAAAAATATTACTATTGACAAAATCTTCCCTTACATCCAACCTCTGACTCAACCACTATCTGCCTCATCTGATCCAGCTGAATTAGTGGATATCTACAATAAAACCATCACGTCAGCCCTAGACGCCATAGCACCTCTAAAAATGCAAATAAGTAAACCCTTAGCACACTTGTACACTTGGTTTACCCCTAAACTAAATGACCTAAGAAACGAAAAAAGAAAATGCAAAACCACATGGGAAAATAATCTGTCCATAGCCAACAAAGTTAGCCTTCTAAAAATCTTAACTGAATATAATAATGACATTCTTCTAGCAAAACGAGATTCCTACAATGATAGGATTGACTAAGCAAGCTCCAACCCCAGAGAACTCTTCACTATTCTAAGAGAACTCGAATCTCCCATGCCTCCCATAGATAACTGCATCAAGGACAAAAACTGGTGCACCAAAATACAAGAGGCCCTAGTCAACAAAATTAACCTACTCCAAAACAAAATAGCCGCCAAAAAACTTAGCTTGCCCCCCCAACAAATACTCAGTTACAGAGCCCTACTCTGCCTAAACCGACTCAACGCTTTAAATTTACCCCAGTGTCGCCCCAAGAAGTGCAAAAAACCATAGCCTCGCTCAAACCTTCAAACTGCCAAGGTGATTCCTGCCCAGCATCCGTCATAATGGGAGCTGCCAGTGTATTTGCTCCCTTCATCACCTCGCTTATCAATTCCTCCTACCGCATATGTACTGTACCCACTAACCTGAAGAATTCATGGGTACTCCCACTCTTAAAGAAAGCATCACTGGACCCCAGCATATCCACCAAATTTAGACCTATTACTACTGTCCCTTTTTTATGAAAGATTATCCACAAAGCAGCCTACAATCAGATACAGACATACCTGGAAACCAATAAGCTACTTGCACTTTGTCAATCTGGCTTTAGGCCCCAACATGGAACTGAAACCACCTTGATTGACCTAAAGATCCAGATTGACAATCTAAAAGATAAAGGGAAACCAGCCCTTTTGCTTCAGTTAGATGTGTCAGCCGCCTTTGATCTGGTGGATCATAAAGTGCTGTGTAAACATCTCTCCACAGCGGCACACTTCTCAACAGAAGCAAAAACCTCGATTCAATCCTTCCTGAACAATAGATCTATGAGAGTCTTTTCCACTTCAGCAGCAGCCGACCCTATCCCCATATCTTGCAGAGTCCCTCAAGGATCATGTGTATCGCCCACCATCTACAATGCATTCATTAAACCATTGTTTGATGATCTGGACCATCTGGGTGTCACCTACACCAATTACGCAGATGACACCCAGATCCTCATACCGCTAATAGGCGATTATGATATAGACCTTGCCCTCATAAACAAAATCTACCTCATCATTCAGGCCTGGATGGCCACTCACGGCCTGTGCCTGAATGATGACAAGACCGAACTTCTCCTCTTAGCCACTGCTTTCAACATGAAGAAACTGAGGGATCAATATCACTTCTTCAACATTGATGACAATGTTACTATGGTGGCCAAAGAGGCAAAAACTATTGGTTTCTACCTCGACTCCTCCTAGAACATGTGAAAACAGGTCAGTACAACTGCTTCGGCCACGGCATATACCTGCAAGCTTATCCACGCCTGCAAACCCTTTCTATCCACGAAAAGTTGCACCACCTTAGCCGGATCTTTAGTATTATCCAAAATGGACTATTGCAACACATTCGACATAGTGGCCAGCAAACATACCCTTAAGAAACTCCATATCTTGCAGAATAATGCACTCATAACTTCCTTGAGTATACCCCGCAGACAACATATCTCTACAACGAGACCCAATATTGACTGGCTCTCCATCAAGGAAAGAATGCAACTCAAATCTGTATCCTTGATGCACAAAAGCCTTAACAACGCAGCCCCTCAATGTTATGTTATGTTATGTTACCTTCACTTATAAACCGCACGGTCGCCCGAAGGCATCATGGCGCTGATGAGGAAGCTACCGAGCAGGAAGAACAATAGTAGGCAGGGAGCTAAAAAAGAGTTGTTTTCAGGGCTTTCCTGAAAGCCAGGTGGTTAGAGGTAGACTTGAGTGGCGGTGGGAGGGTGTTCCACAACCTGGCCGCAGCGATGGAAAAAGCTTTGCCACCGAGTCTTTCCCGGTTGTACCTAGGAACCACCAAAAGGTTGGTGGTCGAGGAGCGAAGATTGCGTTCCGGGATGTATCGGACAAATTTGGTTTGAAGAAACTCTGCTCCTAGGCCCTGGATTGCCCGGTGGACAATACACAGTGATTTGAATTTGACTTGCTTAGCCACTGGGAGCCAGTGAAGTTGACGAAGCACTGGCGAAATATGTGCTCCATAAAGAGAGCCTGTGGCCAGTCTAGCTGCCAGGTTTTGCATGCGTTGGAGACACTGGAGAAGGCCCACTGGCTGGGCGAGATACAGGGAGTTACAATAGTCCAATCGTGACAGGACTAGTGCGGCCACCACAGGAGGGCACATAGCTTCTGGGATCATAGGGAGGAACTTCTTAAGTACCCTAATCTGGTGGTGGGCGGATTGGCAGACCGCTGAAACCTGGTTTGACATGGACAGGGAGGTGGAGAGAATGACCCCTAGGTTCTTAACTTTGTCCACCGGACAGGGCAGGGGGCCCAGAGAGGTAAGACAGAAAGCGGGGGTCCATAGTGCTGGGCTAGGAGAGCAACCCACCAACATCACCTCCGTTTTGCCGGTTTTGAGCTTAAGCCAGTTTTGGTCCATCCAAACACCGACTGCTTTTAAACAGTCGTGAAGACAGGCTGAGACCTCGGTGTGGTCCTGATCCAAGCGGATCAGGATCTAAGTATGACCCGCGTAGGAATAGCAAATAAGTCCATACGAGCGGATAAGGCAGACAAGCGCCCAGATATAAATGTTGAACAGGATAGGGGAAAGAGAAGATCCCTGGGGGACACCACAGGTGAGAACACAAGGGGAAGAAAGGAAAGGGGGCATAGCAAGGGTCTGAGTGCGGTCTGCGAGAAAGGAGGTGAACCAGGCCAGGACTGGACCAGATATCCCGATTTGTGCCAGACGTGAGAGAAGGATAGGATGGTCCACCGTATCAAATGCGGCGGACAGGTCCAGCAAAATCAGAGCTCCAACTCCACCTGCATCAGCAAGTCTGGACATATTGTCTTGCACTGAGACAAGCACACTCTCTGTCCCTCTTCCTGGCCTAAAGCCTGCCTGGGCAGTGTTGAAGATCTTAGAGGATTCTAGGAAGGAGGACAGAAGGGGCGTGACCAGAGATTCCAAGAGTTTAGACAGGAACGGGAGCAGGGATATGGGGCGGAAGTTCGAAGGGATAGTCGAATCCAGTGTCGTTTTTTTTAGCAGGGGAATGACACTTGCAGATTTAAGTTCTGGCGGAACCAGGCCAGACTGGCAGGAGTTATTTATAGCCGCTGTGATGACGGACAGAATGTCTGGGGCAATTGTCTTCAAAATGCTTGCCAGAATAGCATCTTCTGGGGAAAAAGATTTAATTTTGAGGATCGCTGCTAGAACCTCAGCCTCAGTAAACAGAGGAAAGGTAGACCAGCTAGCCGGGGGGTCAGTGGGGATAGGTGGCACAAAGCTAGTAGTGCAGGGGGATTGCATGGCGGAGGATTTAGCGATGTTAGATCGAATCGTGTCGATCTTCATGATAAAGAAAGATGCCAGATCATTACATAGCTTTTGCGATGGTTTAACCGTGGACGTAAGGGGCTCAGCGGAAGCGAGTGACTAGACAATAGAAAATAGTGTTTTGGGCTTACATAGAGCACTATCAATTTTTTGAGCAAAAAAAGTAGTTTGGCCAATTTGACATTGGCTAAGTAAGTAGAAAGACTAAGCTTGTACAGATCTTTAAGTAAAGGGTCGTAACTAATCTGCCATTTACGTTCAGCTTGTCTAAGTAGCAGGCGGGCGCTTTTGAGTTGATCAGTAAACCAGGGCTGAGAGGGTAGTCTCCGGCTTTGAGCGAGTTTAGATGGAGCAAAGACGTTGGCGGCAGAAAGCAGTGACATTGAAAGCGTAGATAGAGATCCCGGTCCCAAAGGGTTGCACTTTGAAACGATACAGGCAGCAAGTGCCTTAGGATCAACTGATCGCCAAGAGTGAAGTAGCATCTTGGGGGGGGAACTGTGGGATGTATTTACCCATGCATCCTAGCCCTACCTCAAAACTGTGCAGTACTGACATGGAAAACATCATGATGGCCAGAGCTTCCCAGAAAATGCACAGGGAAATGCAGGAAGAATAGGCTGCCACCCATTTTTGCCGATGTTATGGGCACAGAAGGACGCTGCCTAAAACCACCATTGGACTACCCGCACAGTCGTCTGAAACCATTGGGAATGGCAATGCTGATTGCCAAATGCAACCTAGAATTGTGGGGAATTCATTTCTTAAATCCCAAAAATGGGTGCAGTACCAGTACTCACCACTATCCAAAAGCCGGCGTTTTAAAACCACTCTGTTTCCCTGAAGGCAAGTCAAAATGCCTATTTTCAAACATTGCAATATGTGCAAAATATTCACTGAACACCAGCAGACATTTGGTAGAAGGGAGTTTTGTGTGCCTACAAAATCTGGGAAATGAAGAGCCCAAAAACAATGCTTATAACAAAAATGCTATGGAGTCAGCAGCTTAAGCCTAACTGCAACTGGATTTAAAACCACCAAAATCGAAAATGTTAAATTAAATGAGTGACCTATGTTTGGTGTCACATGCCTTTGTAACTGTTGAAATGTCATAGTTTTGCACTTAGAATCAGCATTCTAGCTGCATGTGTAAAATTACAAGTTATTTTAAAAGCAACAAAAAGTTAGCTGAAGGTCTGGCTTAAGGAACTTGATTTTGCCTAGCAACTACCCATCAGGAGTGAAACTTGAGTCACCACTGTGTTCCCAGGCCAACCTTCCTTTTGCTGCCCAGGCTAAGGATATGCCATCTATCTGATAATTGAATTATCTGTGCTCTGCAAGAGAGTGAACAAAGCCCTCTTCACTCAGGCAAAGGTTTTTATTACCGCAGTCGTAAATTGTAGCTTCCTCTTGGCAGGAGCTGGGAGGAGCACTGCCTGTGAGAGCAAGCTGGCTTGGCAGAACTGGAAAGAACCAGAAATTCAACCTTGTGCTGAGGGTAAACCACACCCCTTTGGAGCCAGAACATAACTTTAAAAAGATGAATAACTCATAGAGCGGACATGTGAAAATTTTATAAATGATACCATAATTCTTGTGATTTTTCTGCCCACAGTTTAAGACGTGGTAGGAACCGGTGGTATGTTCAGGGGGGTTTTAGCGGAAAAGTGGATATTACTCTAAATGTGTGCATGTTAAAAATCTGAAACTTCATCAGTTAATGTCCCTACCCCCTGCACACATGTATGTAAAGTTGGGTCCATGTCAGAAATTGCAAAATCAGTTAAAAAGTGAAATATGTGCCAGTTCTGAATGCAAGCTCCCAGGAAGAGCAGAGTTTGAACAGGGGATACCTCCTGTAATGCATGATGGGTGCATATGATTTTAAAACAATATGTACCTCTGCAAATATGTATTTGTTTCAAATCTAGATTTGTGTGTAAGTTGACAGGAGGAGTGGACTTTCTGCAGGCTGTAAAATGACATCAATCTGACTCACAGTTCAGTTTGCCAATCAAGCGGAGGAATGGAAGCCTGACCAATGACGAATGAGAGGGGCAAGTCTAGTGATGCAACACACACACCCATTCTCAAGAAACAGATAAAAGCAGAGAGTCAGGACACATAGAGACATTCAATTTCATCTGCCGCTGGAAGCCCTGCCGGAAAAATCCATACTTACCTCCATCAAACTCCAGAAAGCCAAACTAGAGACTTCAATCTATCCAGAGCAGAGACCAGACCAGAGAGAAAGCAGTGCTGTGCCTAGCAGAGACCAGACCAGAGAGAAAGCAGTGCTGTGCCTAGCCGAGACCAGACCAGGCGCTGTGAGCAGAATCCGGAAAGACCTGACCAGACTGAAGATCGTGACCAAGTCGCTTTCCTGTTCAAAATCTCTTGTGAGTACTTAGCAAAACTCAGAACACATCTCTTAGTTTAAATTCATCTAATTCAATCTATTTAACCTAAGTAGAACTGCCTCCTATCTGTCACCTGTCATTTCTAGTAAAATTTGTCATTTTGAAAAAGTGTGCGTTTAAAATTTACAAAACCAAAAACGACCTTTACTAAATTACTCATATCTCCGCAACCGTTTGGGCTAGAGACTTGCAATAACTTTCATTTGGAACCTGAGATCCTAGGCTTTCCTAGGACCCCAAAACGGTAGAGATAGTCCTTGCGGTTCCTTTGTAATAGCGCTCGGCGCATCCGCGAATTTTGCCGCGATTTGCAATTTCTTCACATGTAAAAAAAACTGCTGATGCCTGCTTTCCATTTGCCAGAAATTCGTTTAACCTGTTAACTATCCCTGCATCATTGCTAGTGTGAGCCTGGACTAATATTAACTAGATACCACTCACCCTGAACCTCTAAAAGGGAATTAAAAGCGTTTCCAGCATATTTCTCATTCATTGCCAGCACATATCAAAGCAATTTGGGCCTGTGATTTCAAAACTCCTATCTGTTTTCTGTTGTCTAAGCTTTCTGGATTGAACTGATTACATTGATTGCATTTCTGAGAACTGTGTGCTTCCTCCCATTTCCTTGCATTGCATAAAGAGGGGGGGAGTGAATAGCCAGAGAAAAGTGATTACATTGTTTGGTTGAAATCATATTGAGTATTTTCTGTACTGCATTCATTGAATATTGCATCCACCTGAGCTTACATAAAGCATCCTCTACCACATTATACTTTTGTTCCTATTTACCAGTGTGCTACCTTATCCATTTCATGTCAACTCATTAGTAATTATAAAGAAGTGTGCTAGTGCCAGATTCTCCGTTGTTGATCTTTATCATATCAGATTAAGTGTGCTATTCAATTATTAATTTATTATAAAGCGTGATATATATATATCTGTTTAAATTATCAAATAAACCTTTTAAACTTGCAAAACAGAACTACTTCTTGGCTCAGTGGGGTCAGGGGGATTCCAAGAGAGGGGTGTTATATAGGGGTAGTCATCCAGAACGCATGAACTGGACCTAAAGGTATATCAATAAGGGTTTTCATTCAGTATTCTAGACTAGGCGTTAACTTGGCTGTAGTGCTGAATTGAATCCTCTTACAAATTGGGGGCTCGAGCCGAGACGTTGGGTTAGATTTACCACTTGTGCAGCTTAATACAGTGTGCTAACTGACGGGATACATACATCCGGTCGGATCACCACGCTGCATTACGCTGTGAAGCATTCCTCAAAAGGAACGCTCTAAGAAAAAGGTCTGTTTTGCAAAAATAAAATACTAATTTCTGTAAGTCAGGACAGAGACCAACCTCTAGAATGACGACCTTAGTAGACATGAAAATAGCCAGAGAGCACCTCTTGCATAAGCTATTTGTGAGAGGTGAATGGACCGAACAGGGCCAGGATGCGTGGTTGCAGGCCATCACACAACAGGTCACTGAAACAGGGTCAGATATATAGAGAGATCAGGGTCCCTTACATGTGGCCCTGAGTGAACTATATATGGCTCCTAAAGCCAAAGATGAACACAATAAGATTGCCAGGGTAGCGGCGTATTTATATTTACATATGGGAGCCGTGCAGGACAAATGTGCTGAAGGCCAAGATCTGGCGAGTAGGCAACTGCTGGCATTACAGAAGGTCCAATCTGACCTGGTCTCTTCTGAGCAGAGGCTGCAGAGGAGCCAGGAGTCAGAAAATGACAGCAGACTGTACATCACTAAAATGAAGGAGGATATGGATGTGCTGCAAAAGGAAAAGTCAGAACAGGATACCAGATTTCTGGCCCTGCAGAAGGAGCACCAAGACAGTTTGGACTCCTTACTGCAGAGCCAGAAAAAGCTGGAGCAACAATTAGACTTTAACAGGGCATGCACGGAGCAGGTAGCCACCCTGCAAAGTCATCTAGATAGAGTGAAGGTAGAGAGCAACAAGCTGATCTTGAAAGACCTGGATACCCAGGCAGAGTTTGATGAGGAGCGCCAAAAAGCTGGTGCCCTTCAACGGCAAAGGGACGACCTGGCGGCACAAATGCAGGCTCTTAGTCAGGAAAGAGACGCCTTAGGCCAGGAAGTCTGCCACTTAAAAAAGGGAATTGAAGAAAATCACCTGGCCCTCCAGGGGCTGGGTGACCTCCAAAAAGAAAACCAGAACTTGGTAAAGCACACCAGAAGGGTGGAGGATGCTCTAGCAAGAAAGGAGCAGGCCAATAGGGACACAGCTCAGGAGGTAAACCTCCTGCAGCAAAGACTGGCCCAGTTCTCCAGGACCAACCAGGAAGCACAGAGGGAAAATGAGGCCCTCTGTCAACACAATGATAGGCTCCAACAACAGGTAGCGATGCAGGAGAGACTGATAGAGTCTAGTAAGGCCTTGACTGAGGAACTGAAAGCACAAATGCAGGCTCTTGCATTGCAACAGGGAGCAGGGACGGATAGAGATGAGGTCCGCTGGGAAAGAGAGATTCCTGACCATAACCGCAGGAGCCCTAACACCAGGGGCCTTCATCTCCCCCAGTCCCTGGACTCTACCACCCCCATGTCCCCTGGCGCACATGAGCACAGGGCCGCAGGGATGGCAGATCACTATCCAGCTAAGAGTATGGGGCTCATAGGCCAGTACCACTCAGGAATGGAGGGGTGGGCATCCGGGTATGGGCACCCAAGTACAGTACAGTTCAATGGGGAACCCCAGGAGAGTAGGCCCATTAAGGGCATCCTGAAAACCTCTGCCCAGTTAGGTCAGTGGAGGGGGTACCCATCAAATCCTGGCAGCAAGGAGGAATCTGAAGACTCCTCTGAACTGCGCAGGACACAGGAGACCAGGTCCCCACATTCTGCCAGCCATTCCCAGGCTCGCAGAATCCGGGAAAACCTGGAAGAACAGACGGGAACCTCTGGGAGCAGTGCCTCTGAGTCCGAGGAAGAATGGACAAGGGTTACCCGAACCAAAAAGGCCAATAAGGCAAAAAGGGCCTTGCTTAAGGACCCCTTAAAGCAGATTAAGGCGATCAGGAGCGTCATCACGCCTTACCATAAGAACGCTAAGTATTCTGTTTGGGAGCACTTAGAGTTGTTTGAACAAATGATGGAGACTTTCCATTTGAAGGACAGCCAAAGCTGCATTCAATATGTAAAGTGGACCTTCTCCCCGGAATACTCCAGTTTCTTTGCGGGGCTGGAGGACCAAAATCATTTAAGATGGTCCACCTATAAGGCGGCCATCCTGAAACATTTTTCTGTTCACAGAAATCCTCAAGAGGCTCGCAAGGCGGCCTACAATTTGCAATGTGGGGAGGATCAGGCCCCACGAGAATTTGTGCAGGAGTTAAAGCGTGCTTTTGCGCAAACCACCAGAAGGGTGCGCACAGATAGTAGAGAGTTTGCCAATACATTTTTCCATGCCTTGCCCAAATATATCATGACCCAGCTTGTGAGGGATTTTCATGAGAAAAGATCTTTAGACTGGGTCATTGAACAGGCTACCCGGATCTATGAGGTGCAGAAGCCCATAGAAAATAAAAGCAATGCCCAGAAAAACCCCAAAGCCAACAACACCCCTGCTGCTGCCAAGGTGGCAGAGGTAAAGGTCACCCCCGTTTTGGATTTGGAGATGGGGGGGCCTAAAAACCTGCCTGCACCTAATAATGCTAGGCCCAGGAGGTCCTCGGGTCAGTCACAGACAGGGAGCCAAGGAGGCAGCCCCACAAATGGGGTCCCTCGCTCTCCTGATTATGTAAGTCCCCGTTACAAGGGAAATCGACCCATCCTGGGTTATGTGTGGACTCCTCCAGCCCAAGGGGGGGGGATCCAGACAAGCACCTAACCCAGGGAACTTCCCTCCAAGCTTCCCACAGGAGGGCAGAAATTTACCAAACCCTGGGCAGAACTTTTTCCCCAGATATCCACCCGACTTTCAGCCCCAAAACCATCCATCCTTCTTTCCCCAATTCCCTGAGCCCAGACCACTGAATCCGGGAGAGGGGAGGCCAAGGGTGGAGGGGTACCCAAATCTTCCCAACCCGGGGTATTACCAGAGGAGGGACAGCTACCCTTCCCGGGATCAGCCCAGGGGAGAAAACAGGGCCCCGTATCAGCCTGAGCGGGTTTCCCAGTTAGAGCGCCAGGTTCAAAACATGGCGCGGGATATGGGTCATATACTGAGGGCTCAGCAGAACCCTCAGATGGGCGTGCCGGCGCAGAACGCACCCAATTCTGGACCTGGTGCTCCAGAACTTTGACGGGGGCAGCACCCCGATAACTCACCGGTTCCCAGGGAGGAGGCACAAGGGGAAGGGGGGTGTAAAGCCTTGGAGGAAGCTTCCTTCCTTACTTGTAAACAGCCCCTGGAAACCCAGGAACCGGAAACAAAATCTCTTGCCCCTGAAAGTCTGCCTCCTAAGGAGCAGAGGGGGGGTAGGAGAAACAAAAGACCCAAACAGACTCAGTTTGAGGAGGAGGTACAGATCTTCCAATTTGAGGGAGAGGGATCCTCAGAGGATCCTGGGAAAAGGATCTTCGCCTTCAAAGAGGGGGGAACTCCTCCCAAAGAAAAATGGGTCCCTAGGGATGCAAATTCAGACTGGGGAGATGTGGAGACTGAGCTACCGCCGCCCACCATCTCATCCCAGAACCAACCGCAAGAAAATCCCCTGGTTCAAACCCATCCTGGTGACTGCCTCCAAAAGGGGGGGGGCGGCCCGGAACCGGAGCCAGGGGAACCCACAATGGCTCTGATCTCCAGTTGCCAACTTTTTCTTTCAGATTCCCAAGGCTCTCCACAGAATTCTGCCCAAAATTCTTTTCTCGCGATGTCCAAAACCAGAAAATTAGCCCACCAGTTGTCCAAAAATGTGCATTATCTGTGCCCCCTTGAGGAGAAGGAGGGAAGATATTATGCCCCGGTACAAGTACAGGGGCAGGGTACAATCTCGGCACTGGTGGACACTGGATCTCAAGCTACCCTTCTGTCCAGAAGGGCCTTTGACGAACTGAATGCAGGAAGGGGAGAGAATTACCAAATTCCTCTCACCTCTCTTCCTGGACAACTGCAGAACTTTGACGGGAAGGAAATTCCCGTCGAGGGGACGGCCGATTTGGACATTAAAATTGGCCGACATAAGTTGAAACACCCGGTCATAGTTGTGACCCCAGAGGGCACCCCTTGTTTACTAGGGAATGACCTCCTGAGAAGGTTGTCACCCCTAATAGATTGTGTAAACAAGGTCCTCTGGACCCAGACTAGCCGACCAATAAAATTAAAACAGAGTGTCAACCATGTTAGTTTAAACGGCACATGCCACATGGTTGAACAAAAATCTGACCAAGTAGAATTTCACTTCCAGAACAACCAGATTCCAGACGTGACAGTCATAGCAGTAGGACAACAGACCGGTGATGGGGGGTCCTCTCTATTTCTGAAAATCAACCTTCCTTCCAGTTTAAGGTGGTATTCCACGCTAGAAGGAAACACTCTGAAATTCTATACCAATCCACAATCTGAAACTCCCACTCCTATAGTCCAGAAAGATGTGAAATCAGCTCAGAGCCTGGCTGATATTCAGCAAATTGGAGAGCAGTTGTTCATCCCTGTTCAGTTAAATGATGGGAAGGACTCTGTTCTCGCTCGAGTGTGTGTGAGCAACGGTAAGAGCTTCATCAGCGAAGCCATGTTTCGCCAACTCCCAAAAGATCCAGCCATTCCCACATTCAAACTGATAGACAAATGGGAAATGGACCTGGAAGCACCTAATTCCAAACATCTCCTGCCAAGCAGGTGTATGCTCAAAATCTCCATTGGCAACAAGAGCATAGTCCACAATTGTTGGGTCGTGCGAGACGTCCCTGCCGCCTTTTACTTAGGCAGTGACATTCTCAATCGCTTTGCCATTAGTTTGGACCTAATAAACTTCAAAGCTTGGTCCCGATTAGCAGATAATCCCATGGGCTTTGATGATCCAGAAAAAGCATTTAGGTCAGCTCAATTGCTACCTTATGCAGTTGAAATTCAGGTTAAAGAGGAAGTCACCATCCCGGAAAGGACCCGACAATTCTCCCTGGAAGTGAAAGTCAAAAGGGGACAAGAGTTGAAAAACCCTGATGCTTACATACATCTAAATGCTTCTCTCCAACAGCAAGGGTTGGGGGTAAACCCAACACCATTAGTCAACATAGAACATGACACCATTCCAATAGAGGTGGATAACAGCGACTTAAAGAGTATTACTCTAGCCGCAGGCACCATTATTGGAATGGCGGTTGATGACCGACATTTTTCCATCGACTTAGTAAATGAACTGTTAGGACCAATCCCCAAGGACTGTTTTGAGAGTGACAGTGAGGACAACACAACACCAGACAGGATTTTTACCCGGCATGGGGGGAACTTCCTGGTGTACACTTCCTGCCCCTATGGTAAGGAAGATGTGACTTGTGACTTCAGGAGGGATGAGGTGATTTTCCAGGTCCATGAGGGCTGCCTTTCCCACCTGAAGCCTCCGGTCCAAATCAGCACTCTAACCAGGGACTTCTCCACCCAGCTGGAGGAGGCCGCTGAAATAGCCAAACCAGAAGTCTTTCCAGGCTTCAGGCAGATGGTGGAAGAGAGAGTCAACCTAGCTGATGCCTGTGTGACTCTGGAACAGAAGCAAAAGTTGAAACAAGTTTTCTTGGATTTCCAAGATCTCTTTGCGGTAGACTCATATGACTGTGGCCGCACCGACATCCACACAACAACAATCCCCACGGACCCTGGCATGACTCCAGTGTTTGTGAAGCAATATCGCTTGCCTCTCGCATCAATGGAGTCCCTTACTGAAATAATTAAGAACCTTGAGTCCCGGGGAATAATCCGTCCAATACACAGCACCTTCAATAATCCGGTGCTGGGAATATTGAAGCCAAACGGCCAGTGGAGACTCTTGCGCCGACCTTAGGGAGCTCAACAAACGGGTCCATACTTCCCGATGGCCTCTGCCCTACATTGACCAAGGGCTGGCCCAGATCCAGGGGTCACAGGTATTCACTGCAATAGACCTGACCAATGGATACTGGACCGTGCCTGTCAGTAGGGAGGACCAATACAAACTGGCTTTTACCTTTGGGGGCCAGCAGTACACATGGACCCGGACTCCCTTCGGATACCTCAACTCCGGCAATGAATTCAACATTTTTCTACACAAGGCTATGCCCGACTTGGGTGCAAGGGGTAACCTGGCTTATGTAGATGATGTCCTCATCAAAAGTTCCTCTGTGGAGGAACACATAGCGGAGATCCGTTATGTTCTGACGCAGTTGAGGGCCGCCGGAGCAAAACTTTCCTTTCAGAAAGCACAGTGGTGTAGAACCCGTGTTAATTTCTTGGGGCATGAGATTACTCCTCAGGGTCTCTGTCCCCAGGAAAAGAAAGTGGAAGCACTTCAGAAACTGAAAGACCCCACAACTCTGCGGGAACTAAGGAGCCTCCTTGGACTGACTAACTACAGCAGAAAGTTCATTGAGGGCTACGCAGAGATCACCAGACCCCTGATTCATCTCCTGAACAAGCCGAGGCAGTAAAACAACTCAAAAGAAGCCTCTCACAAGCGCCTTGCCTAGCTTACCCTGTCAGAAACAAGGAGTTCTTCCTGGAGACGGGGTTCTCTAATACGTGCTTGACGGCAGTATTATATCAAAAGCATGACAAGGTCAATAAAGTAATCTCCTATGCGAGCAAAACTTTATCCTCTGTGGAGGAAAAATTCAACGATTGTGAGAAGGCACTCCTGGCAACGGTGTGGGCATTGAAGAATTACCGCCCGTTTATCCAGGGGGAACACATCATAGTGGAGACTCCACACCAGCCTCTGCAATATCTCCAAAGTGACAGAATCCGGGCCGGAAATGTGAGTAATTCCCGAATTACTTCCTGGATTCTGTCAATGCAAGGCTTTCCTGTGGAGGTCAGATATGGCCAAAACAAGAAGAGTCCCCTCGCGCAAGGTCTGGCTGACTTGCATGATTGTGCCAGAGAAAACTGTCTCGAGGACGAAAGTCTAAAAATAAAGGACAACATGGAGGCATACCTTAATTCCCCCCACAAAGTCTTTGAAGAAGACAAGTGTGAGGGAATGCCCACTGTCTATGTGGATGGATGCTCTTACCATGTTGACAACAACGGGGAGAAAGAACTAGTGGCCGGCGTAGGGAATGCATGGGTGAATGAGTCCCCAGAACCCTCCGCCGGATTCAAAATTGGTCCCCGAAGTAGTCAGGTGGCAGAATTGATGGCTGTGCATCAGGCCATCCTCACTGCTGTCCAACATCAACTCCACGAACTGGTCATAATCACAGATTCGGATTATGTACGGAACGGGTTCGTGGAGCACCTGGTTAATTGGAAAACCAGAGGCATGTTATGTGCTAACAACAAACCCTTGAAACATGGGAAGTTGATCCAAAACATTGATGATCTGGTCAACTCGAATGAGATGACCATCTATTGGAAAAAGATCAAGGGTCATTCCAAAGTAGAGGGACCAGACAAAACTGGAAATGACTTAGCTGATCAGCTGGCCAAAACCGGGGCCATCCAAGGGGATCTAATTGAGATTGAGTCCCTGTTGGGGGAAATCCAGGTCACTGCCATCACTAGGTCCCAGACAAATGCTCACAACGACCTTCCAATTGCACAATGGAGTAAGGAGACCCCTGATGCTGATTTGATCACCGCTCAGAAGGGGGATCCAATAATTGGTAAATTTTACCAGCACCTTGAGGACCCTGAGAACTTTCCCCTGACGGATACCGATTACATTGGGAAAGAGGACCTAAGAGTGTTGATGAAATGTCCAAAAATGTTCCGAATCCAAGACGGTTTGCTGGTAAGGAAATCCAAAGCTGGCCACGATCAGTGGGTGGTTCCTACCTCATTCCGAAGCCTGATGTTAAGTCACGCCCATGATGCGGCCACTGCCGGTCATAGGGGGTTTCACACAACACTGGAAATCTTAAGAGAGGTTGCATACTGGCCACACATGGGCCAGGACCTCAACCAATATTTGAAGGGTTGTCTTGTGTGTGCACAATTTCAGCCGACATCCCTCACACACCGGGCGCCTTTACAAAAGAGGGGAATGACACTGCCATGGTCAGATTTACAAATCGACTTTGTAGGCCCTGTGATTCGCTCGGCTAGGGGGAATAAGTACATGTTGACCGTGACATGCTTGTTTACCAAGTGGGTGGAATGTCTCCCAGCCCCAAATTGCAAGGCAGAAACTGCAGCGGCCTTGATGATTAACCACATCTTTTCCCGTTTTGGTCTACCTCAAAGGATTGAGTCAGACAGAGGTAGCCACTTCACCAGTGAAGTAATGACAAAGATGTGGGAGATACTGGGGGTCAAAAGGAAGTTGCATATTGCTTATCGGCCAGCTTCTTCTGGGGCAGTAGAGAGATATAACCGGACAATTGTGAGCATATTAAAGAAGTTTGTGGCAGATTCTGGGCCAAGTTGGGATATCCGATTACCTCTGGTCCTAATGGCTATCAGATCTACCCCTTCATCTGCAACCAAAATGTCACCATTTGAGTTGATGACTGGGCGCAAGATGGTGCTTCCGCAGCATTTGCTCTACAGGACCCAAGAGCAGACACTGATAAATGCCTCCACTACTCATGAGTATGTAGAGAATTTAAGGAAACACCTCCAACATGCTTTTGCTTATGCTCAGCGGAATCTAGAAAGATCGGCTGATAGCATGAAGACCCATTATGACCTGAAAACTTCCAGGAAGGAATATCAGGTGGGAGACCGGGTCTATCTATACAACTTCCAAAGGAACCAGGCCAAGCAGCGCAAATTTTTGCCTACATGGAAGGGACCCTTTGAGATCGTCGATAAGATCTCCCCTGTGGCCTACAGGATCCGCATCCCCAAAGGTGGTTCGGCAGAGGGGGAAGACAAGTGGGTCCACATAAACCAGTTGAAATGTTGCCATCCCAGGCACACTCTGCAACAACTGGAGGAATCCTCTGGAATCCTAGCGGGTATTGTATCAGACTAATTCAGTTCCAATCATAAAACCTACCACATCTAGTCTCTAAAATATTGTGATTTACATGAAACTGTCTCTAGTGATACTGTTTTTTTCAAAATAAGAATGTAATGTTTCGTTATGATGAAATGCATATGCCGCCCCACTACCTCAACAGTGGTGGAAAAACATCTATGAGTAGATATTGCCGCTTGTGCTTTATCATCCTAGGAGAGATGAAACCATGAAGGATGACCAAGAAGGACGATCCGGAGACCGGGAGCAAAGACACAACGGGCCCGGGGTACCGCCCAATCTTCCCATCAGGACCGGCGAGGAGAACTGATCGATCTGACCGGATGGAGAAGAAGATGCTGAACTGTGCCATCTATTGGAAGAAGATGAGGAAACATCCCAGATCTTGCGAGTCCCATCAGTGAAACCGAATGGCCATCGCAAGAGGGGGGCTTGTGGGATGTATTTACCCATGCATCCTAGCCCTACCTCAAAACTGTGCAGTACTGACATGGAAAACATCATGATGGCCAGAGCTTCCCAGAAAATGCACAGGGAAATGCAGGAAGAATAGGCTGCCACCCATTTTTGCCGATGTTATGGGCACAGAAGGACGCTGCCTAAAACCACCATTGGACTACCCGCACAGTCGTCTGAAACCATTGGGAATGGCAATGCTGATTGCCAAATGCAACCTAGAATTGTGGGGAATTCATTTCTTAAATCCCAAAAATGGGTGCAGTACCAGTACTCACCACTATCCAAAAGCCGGCGTTTTAAAACCACTCTGTTTCCCTGAAGGCAAGTCAAAATGCCTATTTTCAAACATTGCAATATGTGCAAAATATTCACTGAACACCAGCAGACATTTGGTAGAAGGGAGTTTTGTGTGCCTACAAAATCTGGGAAATGAAGAGCCCAAAAACAATGCTTATAACAAAAATGCTATGGAGTCAGCAGCTTAAGCCTAACTGCAACTGGATTTAAAACCACCAAAATCGAAAATGTTAAATTAAATGAGTGACCTATGTTTGGTGTCACATGCCTTTGTAACTGTTGAAATGTCATAGTTTTGCACTTAGAATCAGCATTCTAGCTGCATGTGTAAAATTACAAGTTATTTTAAAAGCAACAAAAAGTTAGCTGAAGGTCTGGCTTAAGGAACTTGATTTTGCCTAGCAACTACCCATCAGGAGTGAAACTTGAGTCACCACTGTGTTCCCAGGCCAACCTTCCTTTTGCTGCCCAGGCTAAGGATATGCCATCTATCTGATAATTGAATTATCTGTGCTCTGCAAGAGAGTGAACAAAGCCCTCTTCACTCAGGCAAAGGTTTTTATTACCGCAGTCGTAAATTGTAGCTTCCTCTTGGCAGGAGCTGGGAGGAGCACTGCCTGTGAGAGCAAGCTGGCTTGGCAGAACTGGAAAGAACCAGAAATTCAACCTTGTGCTGAGGGTAAACCACACCCCTTTGGAGCCAGAACATAACTTTAAACAGATGAATAACTCATAGAGCGGACATGTGAAAATTTTATAAATGATACCATAATTCTTGTGATTTTTCTGCCCACAGTTTAAGACGTGGTAGGAACCGGTGGTATGTTCAGGGGGGTTTTAGCGGAAAAGTGGATATTACTCTAAATGTGTGCATGTTAAAAATCTGAAACTTCATCAGTTAATGTCCCTACCCCCTGCACACATGTATGTAAAGTTGGGTCCATGTCAGAAATTGCAAAATCAGTTAAAAAGTGAAATATGTGCCAGTTCTGAATGCAAGCTCCCAGGAAGAGCAGAGTTTGAACAGGGGATACCTCCTGTAATGCATGATGGGTGCATATGATTTTAAAACAATATGTACCTCTGCAAATATGTATTTGTTTCAAATCTAGATTTGTGTGTAAGTTGACAGGAGGAGTGGACTTTCTGCAGGCTGTAAAATGACATCAATCTGACTCACAGTTCAGTTTGCCAATCAAGCGGAGGAATGGAAGCCTGACCAATGACGAATGAGAGGGGCAAGTCTAGTGATGCAACACACACACCCATTCTCAAGAAACAGATAAAAGCAGAGAGTCAGGACACATAGAGACATTCAATTTCATCTGCCGCTGGAAGCCCTGCCGGAAAAATCCATACTTACCTCCATCAAACTCCAGAAAGCCAAACTAGAGACTTCAATCTATCCAGAGCAGAGACCAGACCAGAGAGAAAGCAGTGCTGTGCCTAGCAGAGACCAGACCAGAGAGAAAGCAGTGCTGTGCCTAGCCGAGACCAGACCAGGCGCTGTGAGCAGAATCCGGAAAGACCTGACCAGACTGAAGATCGTGACCAAGTCGCTTTCCTGTTCAAAATCTCTTGTGAGTACTTAGCAAAACTCAGAACACATCTCTTAGTTTAAATTCATCTAATTCAATCTATTTAACCTAAGTAGAACTGCCTCCTATCTGTCACCTGTCATTTCTAGTAAAATTTGTCATTTTGAAAAAGTGTGCGTTTAAAATTTACAAAACCAAAAACGACCTTTACTAAATTACTCATATCTCCGCAACCGTTTGGGCTAGAGACTTGCAATAACTTTCATTTGGAACCTGAGATCCTAGGCTTTCCTAGGACCCCAAAACGGTAGAGATAGTCCTTGCGGTTCCTTTGTAATAGCGCTCGGCGCATCCGCGAATTTTGCCGCGATTTGCAATTTCTTCACATGTAAAAAAAACTGCTGATGCCTGCTTTCCATTTGCCAGAAATTCGTTTAACCTGTTAACTATCCCTGCATCATTGCTAGTGTGAGCCTGGACTAATATTAACTAGATACCACTCACCCTGAACCTCTAAAAGGGAATTAAAAGCGTTTCCAGCATATTTCTCATTCATTGCCAGCACATATCAAAGCAATTTGGGCCTGTGATTTCAAAACTCCTATCTGTTTTCTGTTGTCTAAGCTTGCTGGATTGAACTGATTACATTGATTGCATTTCTGAGAACTGTGTGCTTCCTCCCATTTCCTTGCATTGCATAAAGAGGGGGGGAGTGAATAGCCAGAGAAAAGTGATTACATTGTTTGGTTGAAATCATATTGAGTATTTTCTGTACTGCATTCATTGAATATTGCATCCACCTGAGCTTACATAAAGCATCCTCTACCACATTATACTTTTGTTCCTATTTACCAGTGTGCTACCTTATCCATTTCATGTCAACTCATTAGTAATTATAAAGAAGTGTGCTAGTGCCAGATTCTCCGTTGTTGATCTTTATCATATCAGATTAAGTGTGCTATTCAATTATTAATTTATTATAAAGCGTGATATATATATATCTGTTTAAATTATCAAATAAACCTTTTAAACTTGCAAAACAGAACTACTTCTTGGCTCAGTGGGGTCAGGGGGATTCCAAGAGAGGGGTGTTATATAGGGGTAGTCATCCAGAACGCATGAACTGGACCTAAAGGTATATCAATAAGGGTTTTCATTCAGTATTCTAGACTAGGCGTTAACTTGGCTGTAGTGCTGAATTGAATCCTCTTACAGAACTTTACAGACGGGAGAGACTGGTATAAAGGAACATGAGATGAAATGATGATCAGACCAGGTCACTGGCTCAATAAGGCCCAGGCCAAGTAGAGCATCATTGGCAAATACCATATCCAGAGTATTTCCATGTAGGTGCGTGGGTGCTTGGATCAATTGACAAAAATGAATCAGAGAGGCTATCCACAAGCAGATTAAGTTCATCCGACCTAGGTAGGTTAAAATGCAGATTGAAATCACCTAATACCACGAGATTAGTGTACTGCAGGTTAAGGGCAGCAATAAAGTCTGCTAGGCCCTTCCCAAAAGTGCCTGTAGGGCCCGGGGGGCGATAAATGAGCAGGAGGTGGATGATACCAGATGGTGGCAGCACACATCGGCAAAGAAGGGCTTCCATATTAAGTGTGTGCGAGCAAGGTATCTGACTAACCGTATACGTGTCTCTAAAAACAACTGCAATGCCTAGACCACGCTTTTGGGGTGGGCGATCATGGTGGGTAATGCGGTATGGGGGGGAGGGCCTGCACTACCGCAGGCGCCGAGCTCGGTGTCAGCCAAGTTTCGGTTAGACATAGAAAGGCAGGTTGCCTATTTGTTAGCAGGTTCCAGATCTCACCCGTGTGAGCTGGAAGGGACCTAGTATTCAAGCGTGATATAAGCGTATTCAAGGGGGCATCAAGCGTGGGCGCAGTGCTGTGAGTGCTGGGCCACCTGGGGGAGGGGGTTGGTGGGGCTGTGTTGTAGCTCCAGCCAGTAGGCCACCTGGTGTTGGGGGGCGCTAGAGAGATCAAAAGACTTCTGTAAGGGAAGACCTCCCCGCACATCCCGGCACGGATGGGCACAGATGGGCTTGCCTTAAGCGCGCCTTTGGCGCGCTGGCGGCGCGCCCGCTGCGCCCGCCCTCTGCGCCCGCCCGATCAAGCACTTAAGTGCCTGGAGCGGGATGAGAGCGAGGCGGGAGGCGGAGGCTGAGCCCAAGGGCAAAGAAAGAGGACTAGCAAGTCGTCTGGCCCAAGAGATTCCCCTCAGCAATGCTGACAGGGTTAGGCAAACAGTCTGTCCCTTCAATCATTCAGTATCTTCATTCACACACGTAAAAGCACAATATCACACAAAGGTAGTATCAAGTAGAATTGTAAAACAAGTATTAAACAGAGTATTTAAAAAATGGTTAAAGCCAGTTTAGTAGCTCTCCTCCAGTGGAGCAGCTTTCCTCAATAACCTTGTTGAAAAATGTACCAAACATAACCATGCACGCCCAACTAGATCCTCCAACTCTGGGTGCCTTAAAGTACTGAGGTACTTTAAAAAAAAAAGCCTGCAGCAGTAATTTCCTGGTTATGGCAGCACAACTGTGGAATTACCCACCCTCCACACTAAGAGCCACGCAATCCTTTTATAAATTCAAGAAAGACACAAAATGCTGGCTCATTGCTAATGACACACCCTTCTAGACCCGGTCAGCCGTCTGTCTTGTAGTAATTCAAAAGGGGAGAATCCTGTATATGCGTTGGGGGTCTCCAAACAGCAAAAAAAGCCCAAGATGACATCTGGTCCTAATTCGTTCCATCTTCTTCCACTAGCTTCCGGAACATCATTTTCAGGGTCTTATTAACCCTTTCTACAAAGCTATCTGTCTGTGTGTGGTATACTGAAGTTCTTAAGGTGGTGATATGTAAAAGTTGTTTAATTTCCCCCACGATATTGCTCATAAATGTAGAGCCCTGATCTATTAAGATTTCTTTGGGAAATACTACTTTCGGAAAGAAGGGGAATAGATGTTTCAAGATCTGCTTGTTGGTGTTAGCTCAAAAGTGGAAGACTTCTGGAAATGGTGTGGCGTAGTCTACTGTGACAAGTATGTATTTGTTCCCTAACTTAAATGTTTCCAGGGCTCCTAAAATATCCATGCCAATTCTAGAAAATGGAATGTCAATAATTGGTGTGGTTGTAAGGGTACTGGTGGTGGCATGTGGGTGCTGGTCTTTTGGCAGATTGCACATGCTTGTACAAAGGTCTTAATATCTCTGTGAATTCTGGGCCAGTAGAATTTGTTGTGGTTTTTTTTTTCTTTTCTAAGTGACCGCTGGTCAAATTCTAACCAGGCCCTCTGAAGTGGTGTCTCCCTGAAACATCAACCCATGATTTAGAAAGAAAAAGAGTCACCCTTTCTCATGGCCCTCTATTTCGGGTATCATTTGTAGGAAGGCTTCAGCTAACAGTGGGTCAATCCTTTGGGTAAAGGCTAGGTCAGGAAGAGCTTCTGGTTCTTCTTCTATGACCCTTCTTGGCTCAGGTTTAAATGGGGTATCAGATGTTTCATCGGCCTCACCGAAGCCTCGGGTAACTCGATCTGTTAAATATTTCCCAGCCTCTTCCTTTACCATAGGAAACATTGCTCTTTCAAGCACTTGCTGCACAATTTGATTCGACAGACGTATCTGGAGCAGATATTTCCTATGGTTTTTCAGTAACACATTCATGTCTCCCCTGAAGTCAGGGTCTATGAACCCTGCTAATACATTAATTCCAAATGTCCACGCTAACCCCGACTTGGAAGCCAATCTGATGTCTGTATGTGAGGGTGGAATCAAGGCTAGATCAGTAGGTATTAGTCTTCTTTCACCTGGGGGAATACTTTCTTCACTACTGCTGCTAATACCCAATAGAGCATTCCATGGCTACTGATGGGTCTGACGATTTGGGACTTAATTTCTAAAACATTAGGGTTACCCAACTTGTATCGGTTGTGCCACATCCCACACCTGACACCATTCGTGAAGGCATCATGAAGTAGACACAGACAACTGAACTGAAGATTGGGCTACAAACTTTTATTAAACAGAAAAGAGTGTTGGAAAAAAGGCCCAGCTTGCCTTATGCTAACGTGGGATTTCTCTACCTAAATAAAATTAAGGATATTCTTTGTCTTGTTTTATTTGATGCTAAACTCTACGAAAATCAAAATGTGTGAGTTTGCTAGACAAAATGCATTTCTGTACCACTTGTGGTCATTTGGTGGGTGTTATCCACCGTGGACTAATTTTCCCCCTTCCATCAAGTTATAGGCATTTCATATAGTTCAGGGATAATAATTCCCCAGCAGAAATTTGTTACCCTCCAAAAGAGGTACTTACCATTGACCTCAAATGCATCACCTGACTAAAAAGTTTGACTTCACATTTCTTGGAGACTCAACTGGTTGAGAAGCATGGCTTAAGTGTGACAAAATCGCAATGAGTGGTCGGCCCACAGCAGAACACAAAAAGGTAGAAACCACTGTGCTGTGTAGAGTGTGATTTAACAGCTGTGCAGGAGCAGTGTGTAGTATTGGCTCAATTAATGGTTGAGGACTGTGTGCGCTGAAAAAGATTGGCCTGAGCTAAGTGAGGCATGCCGAACTAGGATGCTCGAGGCACAGCCAGCCTTGATTGTTACATATACCTTTATGGCTCCTCCTTAAAACAAGTGAAGTTGGAGAGCAAAGTACATTGTTTTAATAAACACAAACGTATTAGAATATTGATCCAAATGTTTACACAGTATGTTTCCCCGATGTGTCATTTCAGCACATTGCCTAAATTGAGGACATGACTATTGAAATGCAGAAGTACAGAGCAAGCCAATAGAAATAATTCTCTTAGGATGTCTGTGGGTTGCAAAATTGGCATGTGGACAGTTATCCTTACCCTGAAAGGTAGCTAAGGTTCTGTGCACAGAGGAGCCATAAGGAATGGTTGATGTTGTAGCCATTATCTGCTCATATGAAAATCCTATGGCTTTCCGGATCAGTATATATGTTTCATGACGATGGTTGCGAGAAATCAAATGAGGACCAAGCCCAGTGTGCATTGTTTACTTAGTGATTCAATCATACAACCATTTCACCATAGACATATTTGTCATATAAGTGGCCTTGATACGGGTTTGGTGGTCAATCTGCTAATTTACAAACACAATTGATTACTGTTACCACTACTTGGTTCCTTGGACCTACCATGGTGTTACAAGTGGTGGCATGGTGGTGTTAGCCCCATTTTTGGAGTCCATAAAACCCCATGAGGATTATTGTCGGAGTGGTAAATCTGCATGGTAAATACAATGGTTTCTGGGGGTTTAGTGGATGATTTGCTTCTCGATTTCTGCTACACGTGAATCATCCACCTTAGCGCCATAATTCATACACCTGTGTGGTAAAGTGGTGATAACAGAATTATTGCCACTTTATTGTCACATTTTGATGCATCAGAGAGCACTAGATTGGTGTATGGTATGTCGGGCACCTGATCAAATGGACAGATAGGAGGATGTTCACAGGTTAGACATACTGGTTGGCTGTGCATCAACGTGGCTTGAGCCAAACAATATTTTGTAATGAAAGAAGTGTGAGGAATCTGATGATGTCCTCACTTCTTTCCACAAGATATCCTCCTCCTGGGTGGCAAGGGAAAGGCCCTCACTACCGTATCCTGACCCTGGGGGTGGATATGTGAGGAGGGCTACCTGGGTGGAGGAGATGTGGGGAGAGGTGGTGAAACACCCTTCGGTGGGACGCATTATCCCCTATTTCCCTTTCATAAGGGATGCGCCGTCCCTCAGCAGGACGTAATTTCACCAAAATGCCTGCGGTAGCGGAAGTGACTTCACACGACCCTTGACCTCTGATTACATCATAGGAAGTGATGTCATTTGCCCCCACCCTGAAGTCACATCGCGAGAAGCGATGGAACACGACCTTTCACCCCTTGACAAAACAGGAAGTGGCATAACATAGCATTGTTCCTAAATCCACTATGAAGGATATGGTTACGATATCACAGTAACGTGATGTACATTTCATACAAGAATGGATCATCATATGTATCGTTAATATTAGTGTGTAGTGGCCCATATTACCAAATTACTGTGAATGCAAGCAGAAGTCCAAGGCCAATCGAGGATGTGTTATTATATAGCACTTACCTTAAGATAGAACAAATAGACATACAATATCACCCAACCTGTTTCATGTATTGACCTCAGAAGGATGAAAGGCTGAGTTGGCCGTGCTGGGATTTGAACCTGCGACCTGCAGATCACACACACATTGCAGCAGCAAACGTTCAACCCACTGAGCTATCTTACCGGCTATAGTAAAATGAAGAATTACCTGTCTGAATGTTCTCAAAGTCAGAAAGCATATTACACTCTGTAGTGGCTACCATTAAACTGGTAACTGAGATTTAACAACAGGTCAGTTCATCTGCAGGTCCGGTGCAAAGTTGGGCAAATGTCAAACCTTCGTGGATCTACTTTTCAGGCTTCAGAGTTTGGCAAACTTCATACCATTGGGAGGGTTCATAAATGTGTATTAAATAATTTAGGGTAGCGCAGAGATATCCTGGCTTTTGGTGGTAAAATAAGGCACATGTGGGCGAGTGCATTGCACCTAATGTTTCAAAGATCAGATGTGAACCTTCACCTTTTGCCCATCGTGCCATTTAACACTTGAAAGGCACACTTTACAGCATTCGAGGCGCTAGAGTAGACTATGTGTCGATGACAGTGCTAAAGGCACTTGTGCAACCCTCCAATGCTGACTGACTTTTCCAAGCCTCCACTAACACTGCACGATGCACTCAACCTCAAACCTTGTCACCTGACAGAGCACCGAATAGTCTATCACCACCACTTCGCACATGGCTGCCCATCCTATAAGGGGCATAGACCGGCACACTTCCAATCGCACCCCAAATCTATTGCGCCCCATTTCAAGAAGATTTTCACACACACAAGACTTTACAAAAAGAAATAAAAAGGTAAACAATTAAAATAAATCGGTCACAACAAATGTATGAAACATTTTGTCCTACATGCAGTGCGACCCCCCATTTGCTGAGTGTGCACTGGTTGGGAACACGGGAGTGGGAGATCTGGCTGCTTGCCTGCATCCCACTGGAATAGACAGCCCCACATCTTGTTTATATGATCCGACTGGCAGACAGCGTTTGCTGCCTACGGCTTGAAGTGTGCGTAATAATGGAGACATTTAAATTAAAATTCCCATGCGACTGCAAAGCCTTTTTGTCCCACTGGGCATTGCTAACCAGCAGCGCTATTTGGGGGTAGCTTCTGCATTTTCGAAGCAGCTGTCTGCTTGTGACTGTGGGGATAATAAAACGCAACACCCTCACATGTTGATTTAAAAGTTTTAAAAAAAAATACAAAACCAGCGTACTTACTGAGTTAATGATGCCTGCTGCAGCATGCCGTGTGTCCTCGCTCTGCCTGGACGTTATGTGCACACCTACTCACGTAATACAAAGGAAATTCATTGCAAGTCCATCCGTGCTCGATTAAATGACCCTTTTTTGTGAATATCTGCGCACAGACCAGAATTCACTTCTCCCCTCTCAGGAGTTTTAATTGTTGCAGGGTCACGGTCAGGGCAGGGATGTTTACTCATTGAGTGGCGCCAGGCCGACACTTGTTGCCTGCACCCTGCTAAAGAAATTTGGCAGCAGGGGTCGGGGTCGGTGAAGGCAGTTGCAGGTCACTCAGCAACATGCACATCCAGACAGCAGTGAGCAGTGTAGCTCCCCATCCACTCCGCTGATTCTCGAGAGGAGTTGGAACTTCCATAAAAAAAAAAGATATATATCTTTTTTTAAAAAAAAAGAATATACAGAGGTCACAAGCTAGACCACAGAGGTCGCGGCCACAAACACAGAGGTCGCAGTTGCGACCTCTGGCGACCACCAAATGACCTCCCTGTCCCTCAGGCCTTTATGGGATGTAGTCAGTCTTTTCCCTATTTTTCCCCTAACTCATACCCCAATAGAAACTAGTAAGGTACTGGGATGAGAAAGAGACAAACCCGACTCATGCATCCTGTTTTTATTGACTCACACCCGTACACACACCAGTAAAGTACTGGGACGAGGAGGAGGCAAGCAAGAGTAGTGCAAAACTCCCAAGCCAACAGTGAGTGTTGTAGTCCTTTTTGGACTAATCAACCTGGTGGTAGTTTTAAAAGCAGCAAGTATGGGGGAAATTGCATCAGCTTTGACAGCATGTCTATGGACTGCTGGAGAAGCACATACGTCTCCTGGAAGGCAACATTGCAGAGGGAGATCTCGAGAACCCTGGTGAGATGCAGAGCATATGCAGCAGGAAGCAAGGCAGAAGGAAGCTGGAGGCCTGTGGCAGACTATGGAAAGGAAGCCAACATGACCAGGCAAAGCTTCGGAGTGAGGCCTGAGCTGCGAGAGATGCATCAGTGGCAAGAGCGCAGCTACAGAGAGCCACTGTGGAGAGAGAGTGAGGCACCGCATGAGAGAGAGAGCTCATGGTGGCTGGAAGTCTCACTGTATCACTGTAAGCACTGACCAGTGAGTCAACTTAGGCAGGGGGACACCGGGATGGCAGGCGAGCATGTCAGAACTGTGAGAACTGTGAAGACTGCCAATCCAAATGAAAGCAAGCACTTTTTGAATACCGATCTCAATGAAAGCAAGTACTGTTGAATACTGATCTGAATGAAATCAGTTTTGTGCAATCTAATGTTATAAAGGTACTGTGTAACTTGAGAGAACAAGCATTGGCAAGAGCCATGAGGACATGTGAAACGAAATTGCAACAAGTGCATAGTGGAAAAACAAGCAATGGTAAAGCATCATGAGGATGTGAAATGAAAATAAATAAGCACCACTATAGAGTTTAAACAGTGTCAACGTGCATACAAGGAAGAAGAGCCAAGTAAGGTGTGCTGGTTGCGTGACCTGTAATGGGTGGACCGTGTGGTCCGATAACTGCGTCTAGACTGAGTACACCTGCCTATGAAAAAGCCACTTAAAATACCCTTAACGAAACTTGTGATTGAATATAAAGGACATTTAATGTGAACTGAAATTAAGGAACTGTAATTTGGGAAATGAATGAAAGGTAACCAAACTAGGAGAGCTGGGATGTATCACAAGGAATTGTCTTTTGAAGAAGTTGAAAGACGTGAAAGCTTGGGGAAGGGAAGCCCTTTGCATTGTGAAATATCTCAAATCTTGGGGAAGGGAACACCTTTGCAAACACAAATCTGGAAGAAGTGCTGACCAGTTATTTGAACACTTATCATGTTGGCATTGAAATCCCTACACATTGTATACAAATAGATGTGAGGGCCAGCCTAGGTTTTTGGACACAGAAATGCATTTACTTTGGCCCTCCTGACATAGAATATCCTTAGTTCTCATTTAGGTAGGGACATTGCACCTTAGCATAGGGTAAGCAAGGCCTTTTTCCAACCTTTTTTTTATGTCTATTAAAAGTTTGTAGCTGAAAACCACAGTTCAGTTTTCTGTGTCTACTTCATGATGCCTTCACAGAAGGTGTTGAGTCCATGGGATAAAGGCTTTAGAGGGAGGATTTTTGGCTTCTCATTGACTCTGCACTAGAATTTTACAATTCCTTTCACACATTACTTCCAACTCTTTTACTGAGTTACTTTAAAAGTTTGTACTGATAAGGTTAAGTCTTAATAAACAATGTTACAAATGTGCACCCTATGACGTCTGGTAGGGTTTGAGCTATACTCTACTCCTACTTTCTTCATCAGTGGCAGGTGATGAAAACAAAGCCATTGTTAAAGTAATCAACCTTTATCCGATGGTGAATTATATTTGGAATATAACCCAGTTTATTCTTTACCTTATTACGACATGCAAAAGGGAAGAGTCTATACATTTGGGGCTATCAATACCTCTGGAAACCGGGGACAACGGTATAATACATTTCAGAAAGGGAAGTGCAGTTTTTGCATGCACAAAATGCATTAGAACAGCTACAAATAGAGCTCACATCTAAATATGTTGGAGCTAGTAGTGTTTGCTCATGCGCAAAATGTATTTGTGCATGAGCAAAATGTAATTGTGTTTCCTTAGAACACTGCCCCATACATTTCTTGTGTTCATATCTGAACTGGGGTGTGTTCATTCCTTTTCATTGGTGCTCTGCTGTGTATCCTGTTTAGAGGCCCGTAGGATGCACAAGTCGATGAAGCTTGTCGATGATCCTGCTATGAAAGATGGCAGAACGTAATGCTTGCAATCCCATTGTTTAGAATGTGGGAATCAGAAGTGTACGGGGAATCATTAGCCCGATACATGGTTTGACAGTGATGAATAATTGTGTATTACCACAGCACTACCAGCGTCCTCTAGACAAAGCACTGTGGCAGTGGAGCGGTGTGTCTTCCCATCCCATTCTAGCCTCATGTTTTTAAATATCTCTATAATGTGAAAGGTTGCATCGCTATAATTGGGGTCCTTTACTTTCTGGGAAACTCATCCTGATTGCACTATTTTAGTAATGCTTTGTTCAGAATGTGAGATTCTTTTTTCTTTATAAATGCATTTCGAGAAAATGCGTCTAGCAGGATATGTGGGTGATCCAAACAATTTCTGAATTTGTGATATGTTGTGTATTCATGGTATTTGTGATATTTCTGTATCACATTACTACTCTGTCTGTCTATCTGTCTGTCTGTCTGTCTGTCTGTCTGTCTATCTATCTATCTATCTATCTATCTATCTATCTATCTATCTATCTATCTATCTATCTGTATGTCTGTCTTTCTGTCTATCTGTCTATCTATCTATCTATCTATCTATCTATCTATCTATCTATCTATCTATCTATCTATTTATCTATCTAGCTGTCTATCTATCTATCTATCTATCTATCTATCTATCTATCTGTATGTCTGTCTTTCTGTCTTTCTGTCTATCTATCTATCTATCTATCTATCTATCTATCTATCTATCTATCTATCTATCTATCTATCTAGCTGTCTATCTATCTATCTATCTATCTATCTATCTATCTATCTATCTATCTATCTATCTATCTGTTTGTCTGTCTGTCTGTCTATCTATCTATCTATCTATCTATCTATCTATCTATCTATCTGTCTGTCTGTCTGTCTATTTGTCTGTCTGTCTGTCTGTCTGTCTGTCTATCTATCTGTCTGTCTTTCTATCTGTCTGTATGTCTGTCTGTCTGTCTGCCTGTCTATCTGTCTGTCTGTCTGCCTATCTCTCTATCTATCTATCTATCTATCTATCTATCTATCTATCTATCTATCTATCTGTCTATCTAGCTATCTGTCTGTGTGGTGTATTATTAGGTGTCACGTTGATACCTGCAATTTCAGTGTGCAGACGTGTAGTGTTCCATGTTATATTATGATATGATTTGATGAGTCGTTTATAACGCAACTGTACACAAGCGTTTCCAAGTAGTCTTCTGAGGTACCCTTCTCTGAGTGTTGGATTGATGTTAGTTGGAGGAGGAACATGTGATGCATGAAATGATGTGTTACTGATGAGGGGTCTTAACTGACACGTCTTTTCAATAAAGAGTTGAAGTATTCATGGGAGCATGGACCCACTTAATTACAGCGGAGACGAGGATGGGATGCATAACCGACCAGTCCCCTCATGACTATGAGTTAGAAGGTGCTCTTATTGAGTTCTGCAATTAATCTGCTATTGAAGGATGCTTTTTGTATATGCTTTTGATGGCAGTTATTACATAACTGTTACATGTGAACTTGATCATACTTTACAACACTTACTGTTTCTCCCACGATTGTGCTTGACCCCTGCTAGCTGTTGTGGGTTGGGGGGCAAGGAGAGGCTTGGGGGTCGGTCCCCCCACCCCCCTGAATCCTCCATGGTCCCTTACGCACCCAACAGGCTCCCTGCAGGGCTGCGGCTCAGTCAAGGCTGGTACTGACTGAGCGCCGACCCCGATATAAGAAACACCTGTGAGTGTTGCACCAATGTGTGCAGTGCGCTAGTGCAGCGCGCCATTCACAGCATGTTTCTTTGACTAGATGGGCTGGCGCTCAGTCTGACTGAGCACAAGGCCTGATAACGAAATAATACCACTCAGAGGGTTGGTTGGCAACCAGATTGTCATTTCTGTGCACATAGCCAATTGATGTGACTCCCTGGTGGCCCCGGTATCAAAGATTTTCCTGGGCATGCGTGCCTGAACTTGTCCCATTTTGGTAGCAGTATAAAATAGAAGACTTAAGGTGTGTGTGTGTGTGTGTGTGTTTTGTGATTCTGCGTTATGCGTATATATGCTTGCGTGTGTGTTGCATTGTGTGTAAAATAGTTCAGAAATTCTGTAGCTGTGTGTGTGTATGTATGTTAGAATCAGTCTCGGAGTGCGTCTGCGTATGAGTGCATGTCTCTGTATGTGTCTGTACAGTTTGGTCACTATAAATCGCTTGCAGAGACTGCTGGTGTTAATAGGTTGTGCCGGCAGCTGCATTCATGTGATTTTAAGTCACCATTAACTTTAAATCACATGTATGAAGCTGCAGCCACAGCCTATCTATGCGCCAGCAATGGTCACTTTAAATCGTACCGTGACCATTACTGACATGAATAAGTTGTGGCATTTCCTTCATGTATGTACATGAAAGTTAATGATCACTTTAAAGCTCAAGCATGAATTAAGCTGCTCCCACCCCCTGCCTATGTCAGTACGTATGCCAGTCATACTGGCATAGAGAGGCTGTGGCAGCAGCTGCATGCATGTGATTTCAGGTTAATGGTCCTTTGGAGTGCAGTGTTTGCTGGCATAGAGAGGCTGTGACAGCAGCTGCATGTATGTGATTTAAGGTTAATGGTCCTTTGGAGTGCAGTGTTTGCTGGCATAGAGAGGCTGTGGCAGCAGCTGCATGCATGTGATTTCAGGTTAATGGTCCTTTGGAGTGCAGTGTTTGCTGGCATAGAGATGTTTTGGCAGCAGCTGCATGCATGTGATTTCAGGTTAATGGTCCTTTGGAGTGCAGTGTTTGCTGGCATAGAGAGACTGTGGCAGCAGCTGCATGCATGTGATTTCAGGTTAATGGTCCCTTAGAGTGCAGTGTTTCAGGTTAATGGTCCCTTAGAGTGCAGTGTTTACTGGCATAGAGATGTTGTGCATGTGTTTTAAAGTAAGTACTAACTTCAAATCACATGCTTGAATCCGCTACCGCAACCTATCTGTGCCAGAAAAGATCACTTTAAATCACATGCATGAAGCTGATGCCTCAACTTATCTAGCCAGTATGACATAGGCAGGTCGTGGTATCATCTTCATACTTGTGATTTAAAGTGCCCATTACCAGTATAGATAGTTTGTGGATGCAGCCTCATGAAAAGGGCATAAGGCGTTCCTATGTATGGCACTGTTTGTGACATGGCATTTACTAGAATTCTTCATGTGTTATCCTAAAGAACCAACTTTAAATTGTGCAGCAGGAGTGTTTCCTGTGCAGAGGTTACCAGTGCACAATACTTTTCTTTCTTTCCATTGACCAGAGGAGGAGCTACTACATAAAATCTGTGACCAGACGCTGAGTGTAGCGGGAGTGATACCTGTGTTCCCGCGCTCCCCCACTGCTTCTCCAGCGGTTTCTGTGTCTCTCCAAAGAAGGCTGTAAAGGTAACCTGCAAGCGACGGAGAGGGAGCAGGACACAGTAAAAGGAGTCCTGCAAAGGAGAAGAAGGCAAGCCCGTTTACAGTTCCTCGCATGCGCCTCTGGTAAATAATGCGTGGAATCCATCAAGGACACGCAAGGCAATTCCATAGCTGCATCCCTGGTGCCCCTGTCCTCCAAATGTGCCCTAATGGTCCTCTGTGAGGGGGTTTTTGGAAAAAAAGTAGCTGCCTGCAGATTTAGGCCCAGTCTGTGGAAGAGGAGGGGGAGGACCCTCAACACCATTGCCCTCAGAGTGGAAGGCCTGGGTACTGGATGGTGTGGAAGGGAGAGCCTTGGACTTCGAGGGCCAGACCTCGATAAGTGTGTGTGCACGCAATGAAAAACTGCATATAATTAAACCCCCACTGTTTTGTTAATCACAGGAGGTTAGTCATCTAGCGTCTGAGGTGACAGTAAGCTTACCCACAATTAAAAATGAACGGGGTCCTCTGTGGACTGAGCGACTGATGACGATCGCCTGGCATGAGTTGCCACCTTCTCGAAGGTTCTGCTTCTTACACCCATAATCATGGACTTGGTGCCGGGAACGAACACTGGCAAGGAACAGTCCCCTTCTAATCTGCGCATGAGATTGATTCTAGCCTTTTATCCGCCTGGCACAACTCAAACTGGCAATTTGAGCAGAGCACATCTGGTGCAATTTATGAAGAAATCTCAATTGGAATCCCAATATGTGGTCAAGCCCGGCACGGTAGATGAAATGTCCAGAAATTGAAGTTTCGTTGCAAGGTTGTCTCGAGACATAGCAGACATCTCGAACTGGCTCGAAAATAGCAAAGTCGCTGCCCATAAGAAATCTGGTATAATCTACCAATCGACCACAGAGAAAGAGAGTTTGAGTATTCTTCGGTAGACGCGTTTGAGAGTCGATTCAACTGAGATGTTGGGCCTGATTGCAACTAACACTGAATATTACGTCACCTGTGGGGCTTGTGGATGACAAAGATGTAAATGGGGTAATGAGCTCATCAGACTCTGAAGCATCATCTTCTGAGGCCTCATGTACTCCAAGTAAATTAGCGAAAAGAAGAAGCTCTCGTATGCTGCAAAGGAACAGTAGTGTTAGCACCTGTGAGAAGTCCACAGACTTACAAATCCAAGCAAGTCTGATGTCTGCTCTAGTAATGCTAGTGCAAAGGAAAACAGCTAGGCAAAGCTAACAAAAATGCTCAGATAAAAATGTCAAACAATATTCCAGTGGCAAAGAATGTAAAATCTAATGACTCAAGACAATTTCTGCATAATTTGAGAGCATGTTCACCAGAACCTGTTATAGTTTATGAGAAGCTAAAGAAGAATAGGGGAACAAAGTGGCCAGACCAAAATCAAGAATGTAAAGTTCATCTGCAGAAGAATCAGGGGTAGTACTAGCTACCTCATTGGGAAATTATCTAATTCATATTTCTGTGTATGATGACGAGGACCCAGGTGATAACGAAGGTCAGAATCTATTCCCCAATAAGAAATTAAGCTCTGCAGGAGGATTTCCCAAATGAAGAGACAACTCGTGAGGAAGTTGTACTAGGCTAGATCAAAGTTCTGTGTTTCTGACGCTTGCAGAAATACGCCTTTGGGCTGACAATGCTTGGACCGATTTCTAATAAAGATACACAGACGTCTTGCAACCTAAATAGCGTAGAAACTTCGAGAATGGTGCCAGCTGACAGAGTGAAATCCAAGGAAGGTATCTTAATAATAATACTGGGGAGAATATTATCCATAAAGGATAATCTGATATTGAACTGAAACAATGTGTTGTGTCTTCTTCATCACATACCAAAGTTAAGAGCCATTGAATCTGTTGATATTGCAGTAGTTGAATTTATAAATTAAAGACAACACAATCGGGTGTGTTTGCATATAGGTTCAACTCTAATTCACAACCTACTTTAGACACTGCCGAGTCCTTATACCCTTTGGGCTTCACCATAGTAGAGCAGAGTGATAGGCTCCTTAGGATGGAAAAACACAGGGCAGGGACTTGTAAATAGGAGTTTGAGTCGGGAGGGGGGGGAGCCCAGACAGACGATTCCTCAAAAGTATAGGTCTTATTGTCCCCTTGTCCTGCACGAGAAGTCAACCCTGGTAGAACTATTGATGAAGAAGGGGAATAGGAATCCCCTAAAGATAACATTCATCTCCACAAATAACTCTGAAATAACGATTGTCGAAGAAAGAAATGACCAATCGAACTTGGGGAAGGTTTACTCTTAGGATTGGTTGGCAGGAGCACTAATAACGCAAAAAAGATATAATGCCAAGATCCAGCTCCAGTGGAATGCATTACTATGGGTTCCTGGAATACCAGGGGGTTTGGTAATTTGTTTAACTATAACTTTGGTGTTGTTGGCAATTTTGAAATGTTGTACCTCCAGGAAACTTGGATGAGTAACATTCCTAATTTAGATGGTTTTAGCATGCACCTGAATAGTGCCAGAAATGGCTTGATGGGTAGGCCCTCTGCAGATTTATTAACTATTGTAAACAATGGGATTGGTCTGAAGGTGATTGAAAAATGTAACACCAATCCATACATTCAAACATTGGTAATTGAATTAGAGTCATCAAAGAGAATTAGAGAAAATGTGCAGGTGTCTATTAATTTATACTGGAACCCTTTGGCATGGCAGAAAACTAGCTTTGTAGATTGTGTGACGTTCTTGATTGATGATTTCAACATCTCACTGCCAGAACCACAGATTATCTGTACAGCGACTTGAACAGTGATTGCCTGATAATCAAGCAGAGAGAAGGTATGAATGTTGGGAATGAGCGGCAGGGGAGGAAAGGTAGAGCAGCCACCTGAGTTAGGGAAGTACGAGAACGAACCTTTCAATATTAAATGGCCACACAGCAGGGAACATACCAGGGGCACCCACATGGCGCAGAGGACTACATAAGTCCACGTTGTATTACTTTTTTGTCTCACAAAATGCTGGCCACCTGGTAAGATCATTAGAGGTAATTCAAACTCCTAATAGCGATCATGAGCTAGTGAACATTTCGTGGTGTCCTCGAATTGAGAGGAACCCAGCAAGGTGGGCGACAAGGGTTGAGGTAGAACCAAGCCATAACAGGTTGAGGTTAGACATTGCAGATGTGCCTTAATTGACAGAAAGATACCTGTCCGCGCTGCAACACCAATCCATTGGGAATGATTACACTCCCCTATTACTAGATTTGATTTCATATAAAATATAAGAGGGGGATTGCATTTCAAATTAAAAAAACATGCATTTGATAAAGTCATCCAGGTCCAAGAAAGCTACATAAGGACATTAGGAATATGCAAAATACCCCAGTCCTGGTTAGAACTGCTTGCTGTAAAAAACGGAGGCAGCAATATAAGAATTGTCTGATTTCACATACGAGCAGTGTACTCCAACAAGATGCGGAAGCAATGCTTAGACTGCCACCCTCCAACAATGCCAGGAGTTTGTGGCAGGTGTTAAATGATACAGGGAAGACCCAATGGGCTGAACACTATGGAAGTCTTTTTTCAGCGTTAAAATGTAATCTTTTGGACCCGCCTCTTAAGGATCAAAGGGAATGGGTAATTCCTTATGATAAAGATGAAATAGTGGGTCTGATCAAGAAGGCTAGCAGCTCACATGCCCTGGGACCAGATGGTCTGACTAATTGTATGCTGAGGGCCGCTCTGGAGGAATGGGCACAATTTTTTTTAATCTTGTTTAGTAGGGTTAAGAAGAGCAGGGAAGTTCTGCCTTCATGAAAAATGGCCCTAATGGTCCCAATCTTCAAGTGGGGCAATATGCTGGATGCAAAAAACTATTGCTCTACTGTTCTTGTTGCTGGTTTGGGAAAAATATTTGCTTCAATGGTACTGTTGAGACTGCGGGAATGGTTGAGGAAGTTGGAACATTATGACTGTCGGCAAACAGGGTTTGTTAAGGAGATTGGGCCTAAATTAGTTTTTGAAAATTCGAGTAATAAAGGAAAAGACTAAGTTATACCTAGCAGTTATAGATTTAAAGCAAGCTTTCGACAGCATAAACCAGGACTTGTTATGGAGGCAGCTTCTGTTGTGGAATTGTCCAAGAGATTTGGTTTTGGCGATTAAGGCTTTGTATAAGGAAACCTCAGTCCAGGTGAGATTGAATAATTTGGGCCTCCTGTCTAGAAACATCAACACCCATAGGGGACTAAAGCAGGGATGCCCTTTGACCGCTGCTTTGTTCAACATATTCATCTCAGATCTAAAAGATGTCATGAATCCGCCTAATGCATTCCCACCGAGGATAAATGGTATCAGGTGGGACGGATGATGTACGCAGATGATTTGGTCATCCTTGACCAAACCCCTATTAGACTACAGTGGAAGTTGAAAATCTTGCAGGACTATGTAGAACTAAATTAAATGTAGCGAAATCCGTAATTGTAGTGCTGCAGAAGCTAACAGGAAGCAAAAAGAGTTCCTTTCAATGGTTAGTGGGATCAGAGTTGGTAAGACCAGTGGAATCGGTAAGATACCTCGGAATGTGTGTGAATTCAAGTGTAAATGGTAAATGACTCCTTGTGGATGAGCCGTGATATTAATCCAAGTTTTAAAATGCTTTAAGCAGAAGATGGTCCCACCTCTTTCATATGGGGCTGAGTCATCCTTGTGCCTATCATGGGAAATCTGGGGAGTATTGGAAGGCATTTCTTGGAGGCGTGCTGTTGTTTGCCAAATTGTATTACAATTTCAATGATTAGATATGAACTGGGCCTCCTGTCAATCCATGCAATGGTGACTTTAAAATCTCTCGCGCTGTTCCAAAAATTAATCATGGAAGACAGCCCTCCACAATTTTAATTCTTAAAGGAAAGTTAATGAAGTTAATGCTGCAGCTACCATGAAGTACTGAAATCGTGAGTGGAATAGTGCCGAGAGATATTAAGATGTATAGGTGCAACGGAACAGCTGTTAAAAACAAATCCTGACTCAGTAAATAAAGAAGTTGTGGTGTAAAGATAGGGTGGAAACAGAGATCCGAAAAAAGGAGTATAAACTGTGTGTACATCTAAATAACGACATCAAATTCATGAATGTGCTTTCAAAATATCTAGCCAAATTCTCCAGTCCATACCACTGAGAACTATTCTTGAGATTTCGAATTAATATAATGCACACAAAAGAGGTCCTACTATCTTGTAACCAAGGGGGCTTTACAGATGAAGGATGCAGATTGTGTAAAAAAAGACAGAGACATTGCAGCACCTATATCTATTCTGCCCAGCAATGAGAGATTGAAGAACAACTTACCTACGTAATTTGATATTGGAAAAACCATCTCTGGGTGCAGATGAATGCTGGAAGTATATGTGTACGGGCGATGATTTTAAAATAATATTTGCACTAACCAAATACTTGGAAGATGTGTTTACAAAACATGTTAAAAAACAAGTTGAGATGGATTAATGTGGGAAGGTCATGATAATGCATTGCTTTCAAGATTAATAGAATAATGATGAATTCATTGTGTTATTGGCTTTTAAATGTTGATACTATAAAGTGTGGTGATAATTTAGTATTTTGTATTGTTATTGTATGAATAATGTGATGGATGGTAAACGTTTGAAATAAACTAAATACCAATAGAAAATAAATAAATAAAACATAGTTTACCTAATTTTTGTAAAAAATGGTGCTCCAAAATGCATAATTTCAGCACATTATTTTAGAAAATGTTCCTGTGGGCCCCCCCCCATTACCCTATAACCCCACTTAATTATTCAGGGCTCCCTCCCTATGCTCAGTCGCTTGCACTCTTTTTTAGGACATATTTAGGCCCCTCTACTCAAAATACTCACCAGGCATGACTGCCAATCATGAAATTTAATGACGAATATTCATGTTTCCCACATCAGTTGAACTTCAAGGGTTTTGTTGCTTTTAATCTGATATATGTATTAATTGATTAATTGAATAAACTTTAGTTTATATATATATATATATATATATATATTACAAGGCATGTGGTAGCAGCCCTGTAATTGTGGTTAAATTGCTCAGGAAAACTTGTGGGGGGGTCCCAAAACAGTGGTTTTCCTCACAGATGCAATAGAAAAACAGTGTACTCATGCCTACAGCCCAAACCGCTGGATAGATTTTCACCAAATGTGTGCTGGGAGCGGTGGCTTGGTCGTGAAAGCGTGCTTTTGTAAATTTGGTGTAAATCCATCCAGTAGTTTTTTTTTAAAATGCCCAGAAAGTATGTACAAAATATTGTGATATCTGGGACCGGTCTGCAGACTCACTTCTCTATTCGGTCTTATTAGAGATATTATGTGGAGGAAATGCACTTAACCTTGTGGCATTTTGTTATTGTGGTAAAATGCTGGTATATTTTATTGTGGTAACACATTGGTGTCTTCCCTTTTTAGAATGGTAATGTTCCCTTTAGAATACACCCTAATGCCTGTATTTCCCTGGGCCTCCCAAACTAAACCAGAAAACATTGTTCATTATTAATGAGTCATCAGATACACATGCATCACGCACTTTTAAACTTACTTACTATGAACACAAAAATTGACTTCAGGTTTTTTAACCACGTGTGGTAAAACTAATTACCACCTGCAGTATACTGGGGCTCTTCCATGTAATCTCATAATCTGTGTGCCAGTGAGTGCATTTATGCACAGAAAACTCAACGCAGACTGACTTAGTTTTAAAGACTTTTTTCATATACACATTATTTGGATCTATTCAGAAAACATGTCATGCGGTATGAACTTGGGAAAAGAGAATATCTAAATTATACTACATGATACAATTTGCATTCATTAATAGGCACCCTTGGTTTTTATCTTACCACCATCCTTCTACTCCAATACACTTGACAGCAGACGCAGAACAAAAAATTGACCGCAAAACAAACCCTTTTTCTGAATTTTCAAAGCCAAGTTCATTTCACATCAAGGAACATTACACATGAAAGCAACCAGACAGCCCTGACTAACTATAAACACATACATTCAGGCATCCACCTCACTTATGACTGGCTTATAGTCACCTTGGAAGATGGGGAGATTTGTGCGCTGCTATCTCTGGAATAACCCTCCTTTCTGGGATTTGCTCCCGATAAGAGATATCATGACCTCAGCACACCCGACAGCCCACAAGAGGGACACAACTTGGATGCCAGGATCTCTGCTTCCCCAGTCTGCCGCCCGTCTCCAAGAACTCAGCCTGGAAGTTTCCGACCCTCGGCACTGCACGACTCTGAAAGTCTGACCTCACACCCACTCACAGTGTCTTTTATAATCTCACCCTGTCAGTCAACAGAATCCTTCACCTTTGACAATCATGCCACTGAAACCCACATGGTATTACTGTTGGACAGCAAAATACATGCGCATTCCTTTGGCTTCCTGACTTAACAATAGTGTTCTTCAGCAGGGCACATTCCATCTTTGCAATTTGTGCCATGCTGAAAGAAATCACACAGCCATTCTGCTTGTGCCTTTCAATTCCATTGCAGAACAGCACTCATTTTCAGCTCATCTCACCTGAACCCATTCTGCACTAATTTGTAAATGACAGGTTAGAAGGTATTGGGAAGGGGTTGTTAGTTGATTAGCACATGTTAGTATTATGTACATGGTGCAAATCAGACAGATTGTCTGTTACCCTGAACCAGGAAAGTGGTGTGACAAATCAACTTCCGGGGTTTCAGTGGTCCAGGGGCGAATATCGGTTTCTAAACTATCAACTAGTCCCACTCCAAAAATACACCAGAAGGGATGCAAACAGATTGGAATAACAAGCAAATTATAAACCTCATTGTCCAATTTTGGTAATGTGGACAGAACGGCAGGCTTATCTCCGAAAGGTCGTGGATCATTGGTTAGTTGCGACACCGTGAAATACAATTATTGCCCAACGATAAAATGGACTGTCCAGTCACATTTGTATCAAAAATATATGCTTTATTTATATCACAACAGACAGTTCTAGCAAAAGTACTAAATACAATCCACTGTGTAAAGGATTGGAGAGGACAGACAGTTTCAAAGAAGCAAAAGGTATGCACTTTGGATACTGAAAGGAGGGTAGTTGGTATGGTTAATAACCACAAAATCTTATGGCTTCTTCGCTTCAGCACAAAAGGAGAAATGGGTCTTAATATGTCTCTATGGGCCTGCTTGGAAGGGCCAGGCAGACAGAACCACACTGTACATTTTCCTGTAGATGTTGTTGGTGCTTGGCAGGGTCGAGTTGGCTTCAGGGCACTTTGCAGGATTCTGTGAACAGTTGAAGATGGGAGTCACTGCGGGTATCAGGCAGCACGATGGTTCCATGAGCAAAGCTGGACGAACAGCTTCAGGCTGGCATACATGGCATCTCGGGTTCATGAATCATTTTAGCAGTGCTGTTCAGGGGTTCTGAAGCACTGGTCGAGACGTCTCCAATGTCTTGAAGTGATGGCAGCTTGATATCGGTCAGCGTTGCTGTGGGTTGCAGAGTGAGGCACTCGACTGGTTTTAAAATGTCCTTTAAGGCTGCCATCGGTAGATGCTGATCGAGGCACTTTTCCCAGCTTCATCAATGGGCTCATGTAATCCTTTAAGGTGGGCGGCCCACAGCTGTGAAGTGTGTTGCAGGCAGCTGCCTTACCCTTGGTTGTAGGTTCAGAGACTTTTGGCACTTCCTATTCAGGCAGCTTGCTGCAGAGCCTAGCAGGGCACTCTGGGTGCTGGCTGGGTACCAGCTCTGGAGCGATTGGAAGGTCCTCTGAATTCTGTATCTCCCTGTTCCCTGTGAGATATTAAGGGGAGGGATCTTGCTTCCCTCTTTGGATATCCCTGCCTTCCTTCACTGCCAGAAGATGTAAGGCAGACTGTACCTTCAGCCAGGGTCCAAGGTTGAGTTATTCTTTCTTATTTCTTGTGAAGTCTTCAGAGGATCTGCCTGAAGAGGGGCTCCAGCCGGCTTTTAAAGGAAAGTGGGCCACAGTGGTTGGTGTAAGTTAAGCCGACCTTAAAGAATCAATCCTGGAGGCCCTAGCAACAATCGCTGTATGCATGAGGTCATAACCAGAGTACTTTGCAACAGGAAATGTAAAGGGGTGAAAATAGGACAAAGTGTGCCCCCAAACTAAAATGGTGGAAATATTCTCTCAACAGAAATCTCTGGCCACACTTCCCTGCGATCCCACCCATCTTCTTGTCTGTTGTTGATCTAAGAGTCTCTCTGGTTAATGGGTATTTCTGTAGTTCCTGATTAAAGTGGCAGACCCCCCTTGAATCTATGGCAAACCAGACTCTCTGGCTCCTGCAAACCGCATTGTCATACCTTATGAATGGGGTCCCCCTAGCGCGGTGGCTTACTGTAAACAGTAGTTCCAGACATGACAGCTCCCTGTCATTGATACTGAGGACAGGAGCTGGCTTCAGGTTGACACAGTTACATATGATAGATTATTGGGTTTCCTGTCTCCTTTGATAACCTCTGCAGCAAGGCCCCATGTGGGCCTGCTTGAAGTACCCTCTATTGGTATGTTAATCACTGCATCCAGCAGCAGGGCCTAACAAAATCCATGGACCCTTTGTTAGTTAATCAGGCTGGCTATGGCAGTGCGAAGCTTGGTCCTCCCTCTCCCTGGAGATGACATAGTGCACTCCTGACTGTCACATTCCAACTAAATATGACAGAGTGGACTGTGCCTGTAGGCTGTATCCACCATCCCTGGGTGCAAATTCAGACTCAAACTTAGCCAGATAGGATGAGGTGATCGATAATGAGGTATTGACTTTCAATAATCTGAAACAGAAAGACAAGTGTGAATATCCCCCAATGCTGTGCTTGACATGAATGGGGACGGAATGAGGATGATTGAGAATTCTGGATCTTAAGGTCACCCAAATCTCCAGGGTCGTTTGCACCAACTATTCTTAATGAGAAAGTAGAAGATCTCCCAACACCAAATATCAGTTGAATGGAAATGTGTAAAGCACTAAGAACCTGTCAGCATTAGAGTTCCAGGAGAAATCAATGCAAAATCAAGGAGAAGTAAATTACAGAGCTGCTAATTAGCTAGGATCCAAATATAAGTGAAAGAGATAGATTTTTAATTGTCTTCTAATTTTAATATTGTCCATTTGGGATCCCACCTCTTAAGGGTGGTTTTTTCACACACTAATAAGATTTCCTTCCTGCCTGAGTTCAAATTATATGTGTTGGCTACAAGTGAAGGTGCCTCTGCAGATCACAAGTTCTTGAAGGAAAGTAAGGAAAGGTTTTTTTTTTCAGATAAGGGGGCTGGTTTTGCTGGAGACGTATACAAGTTAGCAAAACTTCTTCAAAAGTAATTTATGCTTGAATTGGGTGGCAATGAAACATGCAACAGATTAATCTGTTTAACACAACAGTGAATTTACTGCATTTGGCATCACAAACCTTTTGTACCAAATATGTATCTATAGTTTTTGGGGGGCAAAAAAGCACACAGGACTTGCAGTATTACAGAAACGTTCCATCTGCATGGTATTTTTGAAATACCCGTTGTCTGCTGCTTTTGCAAACATTTAACAATGGACTTTCCATTGCTGTGACAAGAATGGGAATGCATGTAGGATAGTAGCAGTTCATGCCACTGTTTCTTCATGGAGAGAATGTGCACAAAAACTTAGGTTATGACCCTTCTTTACATTGTGCTTCTGCATCTATGAAGTAGCTGGGATTGTGAGCATCTGGGATAAGCACAGTCCCACCCATTCTGCGAATCCCCACATCATTTCCAGATGAAAGTGAAGTGGTTGTGGGCAAATAGATCATCTGGTCACTTATTTTGTGCAAACGTTTTTTTCCAATAGGGATACAAATATTCATTTAACTACACCATTTGATTGTGGGGTTAACACCGCTGATCTGTAGAGTGATGTATAGAATACCTTAGCTTTAAAGGATTGTTATACAGAGATGGCACACACTCATCCAACACCCTCTATTATCGCAATCCGTCCCCAACATTCTGGGACAAGAAAAAGACTGTATTTGATCTGAATATTCAAGTTTATTAAAATAGTACCTCAAAACCTCAGATGGTAGCCTAACTTTATGATGGAGTAGTCGCTCACAATATTACACAAAGGCAGCTTATCGACAAAACAGAAAACATTGCCTGCTTTTCCTCACTATTGCTTTTCTTCTTTCTCGCATCTACCAGCTGGGAACAGCTGATCATTGCACTCAGGCGCTCATCTACCTCAGCTTCTGCCCTCTCGAGGTGGTAAGCCAATGCGTGGCTTTTCATCTTTGCCGCGCACCGTCCTTTGCAGTGTTTTTAAAGCAATGGAGTTAATCTGCATTTTGCATTCTTTCACCGCGTGATGACACGCACCTTCATTATCAACAAAAAATTGAAAAATGAAACATGCTTGTGTTTAAATGACTTTGGAACCACAGGAACGTTCAGGTAGACCTGAATGCTTGAAGGGCTTTGTCCAAAGGCCCACTAATAAGGCACTGTCTGTACCTGTTGCGCCGAGGAGGGCCTGGAGAGCCACATATTTTCATCTCTAACTATGATACGTCCACCGGACAAATTCCTGACTACTTTGCTTCTACTGGTCCCCTCTCCTGATCTCTGAACCTTCCATCTCATCTCCACTCTATTTCCATCCTCACACTCCTCTATTAACGGTGGCACCAAGTGAGCAGTGCTCTTGGCTGGCTTTGCTTCCTCTCGTTGGTTCGTTAAGGTCCATCACACTGGCACCATTCGGCTTCAGGGCCGCCAATCCAACCTCCTTCTCTTTGACCGCATCTTGCCTTCTCTCATTAACTTCCTTCCTTCGTCTGCATCTCCCCCTTCTCTCTCTCTCCCTCTTCTGAATGGCGTACCACGCCCCTACACCCCACCTCAGAAAACCTTCAAAAGCGCTGACGACCTCCACCTGGCGACCCTTAACGCCTGCTCAGCCAACACACACTCCTCTGACACCTGTCCCCTTCCTGAAGATAATGACCTTGACATTCTCACTCTTACCAAGACTTGGTTCAATGCCAGCTCAGTCACTGCCATTGACTCCCTCCTCCCTGACAGCTTCAAGATCATGTCCAAGCCTCAAATCCTCACCACACTGGAGGGAGGGGGGGTGCATTAATCTTCCCCGAGTGGATTCCTGCCTCCATCTTATCTACACAGACCTGTTCCTCTTTTGAAAGTCTGGTTTGTAAGTTGGTCACCTCTGCCACATCCACCCTGACCATTGCTACCATCTACCGGTCTGCAGACGCAACTTCCCTATTCCTCTCTGAATGGGCTGACTTCTGCTCTTCTTTACTCTCTTCCACATCTAACCTTCTCCTCCTGGTGATTTCAACATTCAACTGGACTCCTCTGGCTTGGCATCCACTCTATTCACTGACCTCTGCTCCTTGCTTTCCCTCTCCATTCTCTTCCCCCCTCTGCTCTTAAATATTGTGTTGTAATGTTGTAATGTATTTCCCACTCTCCCTCCTTGCCCTGTGGTTGCTTTGAAACAGTATATTCTTATTGAACAAGCGCCTAACAAGCAAACAATAAATAGATAAATATATAAATATTTGTCAATGCTTACAAACATCTGTGGTTAGTCAGAAAAAGGACACAGACTCTCAGAGGACATGATCTACACACTGTTATGAAAATAATGATATAAGGTGCAACCTTCCCAATCTCTATCATTGATCCCTATCTATCTTACGAAATAAGGTGCTAATTTGTCAGTTATGTTATGTTATTTGGCATTCATGTAGTGCTCTATATATTATTGGTATGACCTTAAAGCACTTGTAGGTTGAACGCCCTTGACGACCATAGTCTGGGTCAGTTGAGAGAGTAAGGTGTCATACAGTGCTTGGGTGCACTAGTTATGTGTGAAGCTGATGCAATTGCCTGATGGTAGCTGAATCCTAGAATTAGGTGTGGTGGTATTGATATCATTTGAATGTATGCAGTCTGGAGGGTGGACACCAAGACTGGGTTCTGGGTGCGTTAGGCCTGTGTAGGACGCTTATGTGTGCCGCTAGGCGGTTTTGTCATCGGATGTAGCAATGTTTTATTAGAATGATGATGTGTTCATGGGGTAATGTTTGTATGTGAGCAGCAAGGCCGAAATTGATCGAGTGGTGTAGCTGCGCTCTAATTGTGTGTTGGTGTAGAGAGTAAGCATAGTGATATGGGAGGTGAGTGTTTGGGTGGAGTTATGATCTAAGGAGTTCGCTATTCTGGATTTCAAGCATGCGTTTGCTTGATAGTGACTTAATGAGCATATTCAGCGGCGTCATTGCTTGGGATCTCATTGAGCATTAGTCATTGGGTTGCAAGGGCTCAATCGTCACAGATGGTCATGGTCAGAATTATGGGAAGAGTCACGTTTTTAAAGCTTTGTGGAAGGTCATATAGTCTTGGGTGTGTTGAATATGAAGGGGGAGTGAGTTCCACAGAGTTGGTGCCAAGGTTGAGAAGGCAGATCCTCCAATCCTGACAGAGTTAGCGGTTGGAATCTCTAGAAGGAGGGCAGTGCTTGATCTTAGGGTGCAAGATGGGAGATAGGGTTTTATCTTTTCTTGTAGGTACATTGGGCCGGTCTTGTGCACTGCTCAGTGAGTGATGCATAGGGTCTTGAAGGTGGCCCTTCATCTGACTGGGAGCCAGTGGAGGGTTCAGAGAGCTGGTGAGATATGGTTTATTTGACCCAGGGCAAGGAGCAGTTTTGCAGCAGCATTTTGGGCAGTTTGTTGAGTTGGTATGCCGGAGCTCCTAGGTATAGAGAGTTGGCATAGTTCAGTCTCGACATCACAATAGACATAACTGCAGCAAGTCTGTTTTGGTTAGGAGAGGTAGGGAAACATGCATCTGAGAAGTTTGAGGTGGTAGTGACAGCATTATGACACATTGTTGATCTGACAGGAGAGGGTTATACCTGAGTCCATAGTGCAGCCTAGGGAATTCACTATATTGGATGGGTGGGGTAGGGACGGGGGCCATGTGGACGGATGTTACATAAGGGCAGTATTGCTGCACACCATGATTTCTGTTTTATCAGGGTTCAAAAGGAGGTGGTTTATTTTCATCCATCGGTCAATATCACAGAGACAAGCATAAAACATAGGCTTGCAAAACATTTCAAAATCCTAAGACCCCCAAAATTGGACCCCATCGTCATCTTCCCGCAAATATTACAAATCAGGTCAGGCTGACAGAAGATCCTGTTCAAGTTTTGTTATGAGAAACCATCCGTCAAGGACAAGATCCATCAATGCACAGCAAGCAGATCAGTGGGAAGTGCTTCTTGGAAGAATGACACAGGACGGTTATTTTATTTGAAAGGCCGACCACTGTGGTGCAGATGCAGAGCAGGTCACGCTTTGCAGGTGGCTGGAGGGTGTTAAAGGGCAGTTTTCTGCCTAATCTCTTCCTTTTACTCCCCCACATTTCCGCACACCACCATCCCATTTTGCAATGTCATCTATGGATGTTAAACCACTTGCGACAACATGATTCTCCCTTTGGGCATTCTTTAACCAGTTATTTGAACTGGCTGGATTACAAAGCACCAACGATCAACCCCGCCAATGTTTTAAAGGTCAAAGTTCACACACAAACCCACCATAAGTAACAGTATATATTCCTAACAAACCCTGCGATGGTCACTCTCTTGCAGGGAGCACAAATACGCTCCATCCCACAAATCTCAAAATTGCCCTAATTAGGGAAATGCACTCTTCAAGATGGACCGTGTATAATCTTAGGCATGTTCCTCTCCACATTTTATATTTTGGCACTCCTACACTTACAGCAAGTCAACAACACCCATTCTAAACATCAGACTGCATCAGCACTAGCAAACTCTTCACTTGTTAAACTCTGAAGCTCATGCCATGTCCCCCTGGGGGAGTTTGGATAGACTTCTTGGGTCAGCTGACTATGCCACAAGCCACCTACACCCCACCCCCAATAGCAAACAATAAAAAAAACGGTATACCTGAAGAAGACTCGTGCAACGTTCCAAGAGTCCTGGTTCTCCTCATCAAGCTTTACCTTAAAAAGATCTGTTGAGAGACAAGGCCAATTTCTCTCAACTTCACCTTTTTTTCAATGAGATAAGAGCAAAGCTAGCCCCTGCACCTTTCCAGTGAAAGCTTGAATCCCAATGTGTACCCTCACTGGGATACCATTCTCAGGCTCCCTCGGATCCCACCCTGGTAACCGCTCACTAACATTCTCACCGTGTACAAACTGGCCAGTCAGGAGGGTATGCTGGTGTCAGCCAGGATGAAGCTTTTACACTTTTCAACATTTTCATTGGTAAAATGGTAAAATGGTTTTTAATCGGTAACCAGACAATACATTCAAGAGGATGCAGCTCTACCAGCAGTAACCACCGAAGCCAGAGGTTACTCAAAATTTAAACATAATGCGCCATGAAAATATACCTGTTTCACATTAAATCTGCGTGGGATGTGCAGAAAGAAAAGGTCAAGTACATGGAAAATATCTGTGAGTATGCTCGTCCTTTGTGCATAGACTTGCATAATAGCCTGGCACTTAAGGGTTTAAGGGACAAATATTATTTGAGCTCATCCTCAAATATAAACTGCACTAGATCCTAGTTACCCTGTGATAGCACTGGCTTAGTGGGTGATGCCGGGTACTGTAGAGCTCCTTCCACTCGGGAGGATATCTCAGGGACAACGTGCTCGCCTTGACGACACAGAGCAACACAGGTTCGATCCCGGGTCCGCGCTTAGAAACCCCTAGGTATTAAGTGCGTTATAAATAACCTATCATATCATATCACTAATGACTCATCCAATACTCATTCCCATTCCTCCAACCTGTGCAAGGAGCTTGGATGACATACTCAGAGGCATCACGAATGCCCAATGCTACAGAGTAATTTTGTGTAAGATGTCAAACGCAAGAGTGAATATATAAAAATGAAGTATTAGCAAGAAAGCAGCAATGGTAACCCTATTTAACTGAAATGATGCCAGTTGCAATGATTTTCAGCTGCAGGATTTGCTAGGCAAATTAAACATCACCGGCTGAATGGGAGGGGGTGGGGAAGTGGTGCTACTTATCCTGGTGTTAACAGAAGCGACACATGCCCATTTGCGCTAGGAGCAGCTATGTCCACCAACACACAGAGCTGATGACAAACCTAGCAGATAGACCTTCCCCCACCATATGCATACTCTGCAGCTCAAGCATAGCCAGGGACCGGCACGGGAGGGGCGAATCTGAAATAACGCTTGGTGCCAGGAGGAAGTCAGAGCTCGAACAGTAAGTTGCCACACCAGGAAAGGCGTACAAAGGAATCAAAAAGAGAACACGCACTGAAAACCATGGAACTCTGATGTGTATAAACAGCCAGTTACATTACTCTGCCCAAGAAGCACAAAGAAAAAGAAAATGGCGGTAGGAGCAGCTTAGAAATCTACTAGAAGGCACTAAAATATAAATATGCAGTTGATTTCGCACCGGCTGACAATTTAAAGCTGGACTAACCGGAGGGAAAAGCACTGATTTAGTTTGTTTCTGCATAAAAGGGCACACTCTTTCATCTCGGGCCCAGAGTTCCATAAGTTACAAAATGGCAGGCCTAAGGTTCCAGATGTATGGAAGGAATACATTTTACGTATTTGGACCAACACAAATATTTCTCATCACAAATCAACAAGAGCATCAGATCAGAAGCATATGCTCATCTCCGTTTCCATTCCTTTTCCCTTCTTGGCCCTTCACCAATTGTATTCAAACCTAGCCATACAGTCCTCAATGTCAAACTGCCCCTACCATCCACTGCTTTAAATCTGCCTAAAGTTCTACTATTGTGGAAATAGTGCCATCAATATCCCCCACCACATCAGCACCCCTGTATCAGTCACCACTGTATATAGGACCTCTCTTCTTCCGCTATCAAACGCTCCAAGCTCCCCTACCAAAACAGTCGGTCCGGTCTCAGGTCTATCATACATTACTTCCAGGTCATGCTTACCATTCTTTACTCGGGAAGGCACCGCCTTCCAATCAGCGTTCTCCAAATCTTAGTATTTTCTTCCCCCTCAATATGCCATTATGGCAGTCTAGGTAAAGCCTAACTTACCCATGATCTTCCTGTTAGTCTCTTCCTTAGTAATCTGCTGTGGCTGTCCAATGAAATACGTCCGCTATCGAAAACTACCCTAACTGACCCTAACACTAAATAAACAAGCTTAAATTAGGAGAATGACTCCTTTCTCCGTAGGGTACTTCTAGTACCAGTCTTTAACATACAATTTGCAAATAGTCTCTTGTGACTTCTTGTATTAGTCTCATCGATTCCCAGAGGGAGAACTTTAGGTTGCTTTTTTCACTTGGATTCCCTTTTGACTGTCTCTTATCAGTAGAATCCTCAGTGTGCCCTTTTTAGGGAATATGATCTTTTGTGATTTTATAATAGTTCCAACTCTCTTGAGTTACTGCATTCTGTATCTGGTTTACAGGTATAAGCTCATGACAATGGGCATCATTACAGGTTTGGAGGTAGCCATGCCTGTAACACAGGCAGGCTACCTCCAAACTTGCGAAAAAATCTGGCACCCGCGAAACGGCAATTACCGGGTCATGCCGAGATTGGCGGACCCAGTAATTGCCCATTCAAGGGTGCCGGTAATAAGGGACTCCCCATCCGCATCCTGCCCCATAGGGCCGAATGGGAATGGGGAGGGTGGAAGCACTGGTACCGTTAATAACGGTAACGGTGTTACGATCATGTTCTGATCGCTCGTGCCGGCATGGCCACCAGTTCAGACCTGGTGGCTGCAAGGGCACTTGCGAGGAGAACTCGTAGTATGGCGGTACGATAGCAATGGTGCCGGTAGCGATACCGGCACTGACCTTGCCTTACCGCCCTACTCGTAATGATTTTATTCTTTAGTACTATAGTTTTCATGTTCAGGATAGCAAGTAATTTTCACCTTTCCCCAGGGTGTATTCGTCCACTGGTTATCTTTCTCACTAACCAGTCTTCAACAGCCTGTTCTCCTGGTGCACAACATTTATATACATTTGTAAGCTTCCCCATTTCCCAGGGCGTCATCCACTGGCTCTCTTTCGTATTGCTTAATTTTTCAACAACCTTTTCTCTTGGTTCATAATCTTTTTATATATCTGACTTTGGTTTTAAGTTTCTTTCACAATTTCTACTGTGATGAGTTAACTGCGAAATATAATGATTCCCTGGAGTCTTACCGTACTTCCCGTTTTGCCCATTACCTTTTTTCTGGAGGGAGAACGTATTTGGAAGGTTTCCTTCTCGAAGACTTGGTTTCCTCTCCGGGACCGCTGTTATTGTTCCCTCTCTGGCATTCGTCTACTCGTGCTCTCAGCCTGCGACCTTTAATTGCCGGTCGACCAGATTCATTTTCTGTCATCACACCACCACCTTTGGTTGGGCTTCTCCCATGCCAGTTCCTAGGATTACGGGTTTGCTGCAACTCTGGCATCCCATGGAGCACTTGTAAGCAAGCTCTTCATCGCCAGTTGCTATGAAGCTTGGGGCCTCCCCCTGCTTGTGTTCATGGCCCTCGCTCTCGCTTCCTGCCTCTCTCTCGTCTATGGCTTCTCCCACTTCTCAGGCTTTACAGACTTCTTGGGTTTCTCTCACTTCCCGGGCTTCTCTGTCTGCTTGGTCTACATGTACGCTCTTTAACGTATTCGTCCCAGTAAGGTGGGTGTTCTGGTCTCAAGGGATATGATCTTTTCTTCTCAGTTAGCAATATCCTTCGTTTCTTCATCCCAGTTTTGACAGTTCATGTTTTTTGACATTTTAAAACATCCAATGTAAGCCATGGTGTATTTTACTGGATGGAGTTCCTCACGGGAATGGGAAATGTTGTCTTGAAAGGGGGAGTCTCTCCTGGTGAGTTCCCACTTGCCTCTATCACTAGGGAGAGTATTAGAGAGCAAACTCACCTCTCTAGCCTCACAGGAAGGGATACCCCTTGGGGAGCAGGAATAATTCCTTTAAGTCATCACACACCCTTTCATATAAATCAAACCTATGCAGCTTATTCTAGGCAACAATATATGGTGTACTTGCAATTTATTTCAGCTGTTTTGTTTCCATGTATGTTCTTCTTTACTCAACAACAGCTTAATGAATTTTATTTTCTCTAAAATTAACGACTATTCTTGACATCAGAGAAATATTTTAAATAGGTATTTCTGTGGTTTTACTCTCCTGTCATTGACATATATTGACATCAGAATGAATATGCATTTGAGACTGCAACTTTACAGCTTTACACATGTACGTATAATATTCAGTGTAATGTTTTGAACTAGTAATCTATACAGTTGGGTTAGGGAACTGTGCTTTCATTTTGGAGAGCACAAAATATTGGTTCATTTATGAATCATGCACACAGGAAATTATAAATTCTGAAGTAATGGAAACTACCCCCCTCCAACCCCCAACACCAGTCCTATTTGGCATTATGAGTCCACTTGAATCAGAATAATTTTGTACTATGTAATTCTATTGGAAAGATGGCAATAGTAATTTACATTGGCATAATGTTCTTGGGAATGGAAGTGGACAAACTCATTTCCCTCTCTTCCCACAAGAACGGTGTAGCCTTACTCAAAATATCTCTTTTTAAATAAACTATGGCTTCCACAGGTCAAAAGTTGAATATTCCTCTTTAAACAGTGAATGCACAGTACAAACAAACTGTGAGTTCACAGCCCCAGTCTTAAAATACACATGTGGAAACACAGGGTTAATTTACTTGAATACTGTTAAAGGACAAGGGGCCTCATCATGGCCTTGGCGGTATCCCGTGCATAAATAGAGTTATCGCTACTCGGTCCGGCGCTATTAGTGCTGGATCCCGAGTAGCGGTATGGCGGTAAATCCCCATTCCCAATTGGGTCCATTAATGGGGTTTTAGGGTGCTATTTGCGCCAGCTCAATTCATGCCCACTCAATTAGAGCTGCGCTAATAGGGCTCAAAACAGGCAGACAGTTGAGATTTCTATCTCCAGCTTAAAGCTGGTGGTAGAACTCCAACTTTCTGCCCGACTCATCATTGGGCCACCCCTTAAATGTGGTGGTAATAGCATTACAGCTGCATTTAAGGGCTACCAACCAGCTCGTGTAGAGGCCCAAAGTGCCGTTCATGCTTGAAATGCTATGTTTCTTTATTTTAAATCGCTTCCCCAATTTCTTCCCTTGCAGCCCAGTCCCTATCTAAAGGCCTAGCTGGTAAAATATTTCTGAAAATATATATCTAATTGCGTTGGGATTTTTAGACACAATTGTGGGTGTGTCTTTTAATACACCCACATCAATCTATCCAGCCAAAAATCACCTAACACCCCAACTCACCGACCCTGATGAAAACCAACAGGATCTAGCAGCATCAGAGTGCTGTCCATGCAGGGAGCCTACCTCCAAAACGACCTAATTGCATGACCAAACCCGTCGTGCAACACTGAGCCACAACAGCTCTGACACACCACAACCACAAACATGCCACAATATAATAAAGACAAGGATACAAGAATGGGAAACAGAAAAACAAAGAGTAATCAAACCCTCCCCGTTGAATGTGAAGTATCTACAATAATTCGCAAACACCTCAAAATTCCCACCAACCACCATTAAGCGAAAAAGATTCAGAGTAAGACAAGAACAAAAACAGGATACACCTCCCGTTACCTCACCACCCACAATTCTACTACAACAGAAAACAGACAACCAGATGAACCATAGTGTGGACCTCACCAGACTACCAAACCTCACACCAAAAACACACAGAACCAAGCCACGTTAAAAACATCTTTACAAACAACCCACAAGAATCAGAGATACACTAGAATGCCTAACCACTCACACCCCTTACACAACCAGAGCCTTGAAAAGGGACCACATGAACAACCAAACACCCCACTACTATGAATCAGAACAAAGAAACCCATTGAGCAACCTAATGGAACTCCTCAATGAAAGGGATAGAGGCTCCAACTCTGCAACCAGCAAATAACAGGCTCACAAAAGAGAGAACCAAAAAATCCCACAGTCAGCACTGCAACCGAGATGCAAGAAATAATACTTAACAAAGAACAAGAAAACACACACAGTCTACATTGCAGCCTACTCAACGTATGATCTATGGAATAGCACAAAACAGTAATGTACATCATAATAAGCGAATGCGGCACAGACGCACTCTTCCACACAGAAACATGGCAATCGAACAACTATAAAGTAATTGACCACAAAGTCACTCCCGAAAACTGCAAACTAATACATTCTAACAGTGAAAAAAAAGAAGAGGAATCGCACTAGCACACAAAAACCGCATCTGCTCCACACCATTCCCCTCAATTGACATAGAAGATTGCAAATCACTTTTAATCAACATCAAGCTCAATGACCAATGCAACCTACTGTTCCTCCTGATCTGCAGACCACCCTCCTATAACACCCAATCTCACTGATGTCATTTCCAATGTCTCCACATACTATGACAATATAGTTGTTCTTGGGGACTTGAAAGAGGAAATGAAACCACAGCAAACTCATGCAGCGTCCTACTGGAAATCCTCCACTTATAGCATTGGTCTTCAAACTTTTTTGGCCTGGGCCCCCCCTAAGCAAAGTTTGGGCAAGCCGGCCCCCCCAAAAGTGCCTGATGGACAGTATGTAGAAATCACTATGAACTTTTGCAACACTGCACCCAACTCCCAGTACAGACCCTGGGCTCTCCCCACCCTACTCCCACCACTATCCCAGTGCAGCCGCCCATCCTGCTCCCACCACAGTCCCATAACACAAGCATACACACATCCATACACATTTAAATAAAAAATAAATCGCCATAAACGTACCTCGCATGGTTGCTAAAATGCCCCGCACTAGGTTGCTCTGCCCGTATGTGTGAGGAGGCGCAGGAGCACCCCCTCGTACATATATACATGCAGTGCCCCAGCCAGCATTTCCAATGAGCTATGCAAGGCTGGCGAAGCAAAACACCCCCAACGTTGCATGGCTCAGTGATCATGTGCAGCTGTGGAAATTACCTGTCAAAGGCAAACAGAGTTTCCCTTTGACAGTTCAGCCAGCCCAGGAGCACTCCCTCAGCTGCTTTTTCCAGCTGAGGGAGTGCTCCTGGGCTGGCTCCTTGGCTCCTCCATAATGGGTGAGGTGGCCAGTGGGTGGACGCCCCCTCACCCATTATGGATGAGCCGGCAGGCTTGGACTGGCCTATAGGGCAATAGGGCGATGACTGTACCAAAAATGCAAAATGCTAGTGTAGGCCAGTAAAAATGGGCCACTTTTTTGGCCAATTTGGGCCAGTTTGAGGAGTTACTTCACTATGCAGCTAGTAGTTTTGTCCATTGTTGCTGAATAAATATTCTTTAAATATCACCATTTGTTTACATTTGAACATAAAACAACCCCTTGGGTACTATTCAAACAGCCTGTGACTAAACACTGAATATCCATTTGCAACTGCTGGCCATTTTTTCATTGGTGCCTAAGACCGTGTTATGGCCCAGTCTGACCATGTGAGCTGCCCCTTCCTATTTCCTCCAATATAAAAAAAAAGATTTTTTTTTTTTTACATTTCATGCTGGGCTCTGGTGCCCCCCCTGGGATGCTGCCCTGGGGGGGCGTGCCCCACAGTTTGAAGACCTCTGATTTATAGTAAACGGTCCCACCCATTATGCTGGACACATTTTAAATGCAATCCATTGCAGAAATGGACTCTCAAATGCTGCTCCACCGGTACCAATCATATGGAGCGAACACCATATCATGCCGTCAAAATCTCAAGCTGCATGATGCCCAAAAATATAAAACTTCCGGCAACAAACAAAAGAAACAGGAACATACTTAACCAGGAAATGCTCACAGATATACTGAAATAAACCATACTCCTCCCACTAAATAAAATAACACTGGACGCAGTGAAGAGAAACTTGACACCTGGATCACAAATGCCCTAGATCAATGAGCACCTGCAAAACTCTTAAACCCCACCCCAAAGAAAATTGCTATGAAATGGTTCACAGAAGAACTAAGGTAAAGGAAAATCCTACAAACTGTAAAAACAACGGAGAAAACACTGCCATCAATTTTACAAAAACAAATACTGATGAAAATTCGAATTTCAAATCAGCAGTCCTTAAAGCCAAAAAAGCATACTACACTGCAAGAATCCAATCAGCAACAAACACACAAAAGATATTGTTCAAAATCATCAAGGAAATGAAAGACCCAACCTCTTACAAGATATGTGTCATACCATTGCAATCCCTAATGACAACATCATGACCCATCTAAAAGCAAAAATAGAAGCAAAACAACAGACCATTGATGCAGGCCGCACTTCCACAGACACCCCCACCACAACACTCAACTGATTCAAACCTTCAAGTAAGGAAAACGTTAACAAACTAATACAAGACACCAACCTTGCCGGATCCCCCACTGGTCCATGCCCACAGGGCATCTGCAAAAAACTCCTCAACCACAGAACAGCAGCCTCATAATTTTGATTCCTAATTAATCTATCCCCAAACATGGGAATAGTACCTAAATCATTCAAATCAGCGTACATCAAACTCCTCTTAAAAGATGAAACCTGAACTGAAAAAGACCCTACCAACTACATATCTATACCCAACCTACCTTACCCAGCGAAAATACTTGAGATCCACATCTACAAAGAACTACTCAACCATGCAGAAAGCAATGGAATACTCAACCCATGCCAGTTCAGCTTCTGACCCATGAGAGGAATGGAATCATCACTACTATCCATATGGGAGGACCTACAAATAACACAGACAACAGCACCCAGTCGGGCCTCATAGTACTGGACATATCAGCCACCTTCAACACAATCAGACACATAACTCCAATGAAGAGACTGTAGGAATGTTTAAAGAAAAACTCTGCACTACAATGGCCGAAATGTTTCCTCACCAACCGTAAAGAAAGAAAAATCCTACCATCATTTACGTCAAACACTAAAATCATCACCTGCTGTTTACCACAAGGATCAAGACTCTTCCCGCTTCTCTTTGACCCCCCCTAATGAAACACATTCATACCCATCGACTGACAGCCTACAACTACAAAGATGGCACCCAACTCATCTTCAAAATAACTTCCAACTAAGACCCGGACAACAGCCTCAACAAATGGCTCACCAACATATGCACCTCGATGACAAACAACAATCTCAAGCTAAATCCAAGCAAAACAGAACTATGGCTCTTCCCAACAGAAGACAATGCAGCATGGGCATACCTGAGAATGCTGCTGTACATGGGAACCCAACCAGAGACATTGTCAGTGATAAAATAAACTGGGAATAGTCATGGACAACAGACTCTGTAGAGAACCAAAAGCCAAAGCCATAGCAAACAAATGTTTCTACCTCCTGTGACTAATAAAAGGGCTACTCCCTTACCTCAACTTCTCACACAGAACCATGACAATTATCTCCTTGGTACTATCAAGACTACACTACGAAAACAGCCTGTAACATGGAAAGCTAGAATGGCTCACAACAAACGATGACAATGCATCCAAAATACTGCAGTAAGACTACTCCTGAGACTAAAAAGAAGAGACCACATAATACTGGTCATGAGAAGTCTGCACTGGCTACCAGTGAAAAAATACATTAACCATAAAGCCCTCTGCATCACCCACAAATTATTACACAGTCAACAAGCTGAACTTCTTCAAGCTAAAATCACCCGTTAGCAACCAGGAAGAAACATAAGATCAGGCAACTATGTCCACATAGAAACAAGACACTATGAGAAAAGGAAGTTCAGAAGAACTGCATTTTCCTATCTGATAGCCATACTATGAAACTCAATAACAAAGGAAATAAGAATGACGGAAGATCACCTAAAATTCCGAAAATGAGTGAAAACCTGGCTATTCTCCTTTCACAGAGACAGGCATAGATGTTCACCTCCACAAACCATACTCTGTGACCAAAGCAAACAAGGGACGACAGAGATTGAAGAACCAACGATAAAACCATGCGACACCCATAGCCCAACTGAACCAACTAACCACCCACTCCTCTTATACATACTCTCACAAAACTCACGTAGTACACACGCCCAAAAGGGCCAGCTAAACTACACAGCAAAACTCATAAGCCACACACCCACTGCTAATCACACCACAAAACCAAACAGTTGCAAACAACAAACAACTCAGACACTGGAATCTACCCTTAGGAACACAGCAAGCCCAGTACACACAACAAAGCACACCCAGAAAGCTCACACACACAGTTTCTGCTGGTTCTGAAAGCATCTGCAGCATCAACATCTTGCTTCACTAACCAACTCCACCCAACTTTCTTACAGAGCCATGTGAGTGCAAGAAGACCATGCAAATGGCAGCAGTGTGCAGTATAAATCATCATAACATAAGCTGGGCAGCATACTCCAGTCAGCTGTGCCTCCAATATTTTCCCCTCTTCCAAAATCTTTCTCTAGGAATCAAGTTCTGAGGCTACCTCTGGACCAAATACCTTCTCAAGGGGATCTGCAAGCTATTTCCTAAGGTATAATCCCCCATCAGCATTCTTCCTGTTGAGCCGGGTTGCACAATCTGCAGACCAAGAATCATAAAACTCCCCCTACTTCCTGTGTGTTTGGGTTTAAATAGATGCAAAATGGTTAACATGCAGTGAATTTGACTCATTAACTCCCTTCGGATGTTGACACTCCCAGTGATATACCCTTCTGTTTGGATAGGTCCATTTTATTGTTTCATGTGACAAGGAGAGATTCTAGTCAGATTTAGACCCAGATCCATTTATCGATTATAATGGTGGTTAGGAACATAACCTGTTATTGAGATATTTATTATTAAAGCCACATAATAGTCCTGCATCTGTAAACATATTACACACCTCAATAGCATTACATATTAAGTAGTTATTAAAATATGTGCATGTATTCATTATTAATATATGTGTCTATTATGTATTTAGCCTAAAACTCTCAGAAATGTTCCCCCAAAACCGAGTCTGTTCTTGCTTTTTCAAACAAATTAAACATGGCAAAGTTAAGGTCACTACGGTAATGTCTTTTTTGTGTAGTTCAACTGGTCGTTGTTCTGTACATTAGAGTTCCATTTAAGCTAATTATTACCTTGAGGCTGGTTGAGTTTCTAAGCCATCAAAACAAACATGAACTTCATGGAGCTAAATAGCTATGGTCGTTTGTACTGTGAAAACCAGACATTGCTTCATGTGAACAGTTTTCAGAAAATCAAGCTAATCTAATGTATGTGGGTGCATTTTCCTGCTAGATATTCATCTATAGATTAATGAGAGGCCAGTCATGTTCTTTTTACATTAAAAAGATTTGACAGATGTTTAAAATTTTTAGGTGGTATTTAAACCACTAACCACACAGCATTACAGCATGCAGTTTCCCAAAAGACTGATTGAGATAAATACCTCAAAATCCATAATGAGTATAGTCAAAAGAATCAGGTTGTATTTCAAATGCCAGCTGTTTTGGTTGGAATCTCCCTATATTCATAGTAAGCTACCGTCTGTTCCTCCATGGTGCCTCATACACTGGACATTGTAGCAATAGATACACATTCAGCTATAGCAGTTATGCATAGAAATATCCACACATAGCCAAATCTTGCATTCAAATAACACTGCTGCAAGCATTAAAAAAACATACCAACACACACATCCATCCAGTCTTTGCTAACACACCTTTCTATACATTATCCAGCACATATAGTTACAAAATGTGTGCATACGCACATACACTTACAGAAAGCAAGACCTACTGACGTTGTGTGTGTGTGTGTGATGTGTGTGTTAAATCTATTTGTATATTTTGAGGAAGGTTTCAAGGGTTGTCTAAGGTTATTACTGCTGGAGGAAACAGTGAACTGCAACATGTGCAACTACTAACTACTAACTGCCTATGTCCAGAAAGGCAACACAGAAATGTGCACTCCTTCCGCCTTCCATTCTGCGCAATTTTGTAAATTACTCTGATGGTGGTAAGTGGTGTTATTTTAGCATAAAATACTGAATAGCAGCATTCCCCATGTATGGATCCCTTTGAAAAGGAATTGCTATTTAATAATTTAGTGGACGATAAATAAAGACCTAATTGAAGTTCAGAGTACAGCTTCTGTGTTGTTGGCAAGTAGCAGGTCTATACTTATTTTGTCAAAAACAGCTCTGCCTCAATTTCTCTTGAATGCTGTGCTGTTAACAGTACTTTTTGCATGTCAGTGTCCATTTCTGAAATGACACATCACTATTCTGTGGGTGGCATAGTCATCATTTCAGCACTGAAAACGGAAATGATTGCATTCTTTTGGAGCCCAGCTTTTTGAGATCTATTGTGGCTCTGTGCCTTAACATGTGAAGAGTGTATCTTCTTCAAAGCGACTAGCTCCAGATCATGCAGGTCCTTACAAAAACACCTATCTAAATATATATGTGCATACACATTGAGTACTCATTGACTACTCGTTTGAAAAAGGAAACAGAAAAACACAGTCATACAATTGGAACACATCCCTGAGCCCAATTAAGCACACTGTGTGCAATATTTGATGATTTAGTTTGGCAATATTCGATCAAAGTAGTACAGTAATGCAATTTAGAGCATTCATCTTAACTATTTTATAAAGTGTATCATATGCAGATATAGTGCTCTCTTTCTGTCTCTCCACTTACTGTCTTTCTTATATGTTTCTGGAGACATCTCAGCCTTTGCTAGTAGCATCAGGTGTACAGAAAAATACAGAGCACTTGAAACGGGGTCCAGGAGTGCTATGTTTCTTTTATTGATACAAATAGAAGAGAGCAGTAGCAACAGAATCATCCTCCAATGTAGGGAAATGCCTGGCATTTGGAATCATACATTTTCATTACTTGTGCCCTGCCAGAATGTCATCATGAGAGTGAAAGCATTATCTGTAAGGCGATATATCCCAGAATCCGGGGTCCAAATATTTGTTTTTTTTAAATTTTATAATTTGTGTTAGTAGTTAGTGTTTATGTACACTTTAACAAGTGTGTTCCAATATACTGCCAGCAACTCATTGGTCAATATCCAAAATGATACATTGGCTTGGTGTTCACAGAAAAAATAAAACTGTTAATTGGTTGTAACCTTAGCTTGAACCTTTCCAAGAAGGACATAATGATGTGCGTTCTCAGCAAAGGTTGCTATTGAAAAACATATTTCATTGTAAACAGACATAGTACACTGGCTATTTTTAAAGTTTTACAATGTTCATTTCTGATGTTCAAGTCCTTTATTTATTGCATTCATGAAAATAATGTTACGCTTATCTGACTTATAAAAGCACCTTACCAAAACCTAAAATAAGCATGTGCAAAATGTTCTGAACATTTTTTATCTTTCCATCTAAAACACCTATTTTACTCTTTCAAACTACCACTATGAGAAAGTGGAACTTGACAAATAGGTGCAATGAGCGTTCCAGGCTGTCTTGCATAAAATCAAAGAGATTTCTGGGAACATAAGGATGACCATAGATCTTTATCTCTGTGTCACACATATTTGAGACATACATCTGTGATAAAAGGGTGGTATGCATGAATCCCTAACTACTTAATGAAACAGGGCTTGGTGCTCATTTCATTCTACCCAGTACTCACCCTAACATTACAGTGTTTGTTACCCTTAAACAGAGATACTCATTCCGACTGTCACAAGAGTGTGGAGGATGTTGTGGCATATAAAAAGGCTCAGGCTCTTGCACAACGGGTAATCAGGTCACAAAAAAGGGATTATTGGAGGGAATACTGCGCTATTGTTTCTGGGATACGAGTATGGCGCCGGTATGGGTGGGATTTAAACGTATATGGAGTCAGGCGAGATAGAGTTATCAGATCCCGTTCATTACTGTCGACGGACATGAATTAATGGATGATTGTAGTAAAGCGAATGCTTTCGGGGCACATTTTACGTCCATACACAGCACGTGTAATTTTTGCCCCATTATCTGAGAAATATCTGATGGAGAATGGGACTTCTAAGGACACTGTTATAAATCCTGTCATATTTAAAATGGTGGTGCATGGCCTCATAGGCAAGATCCAGGAGTGTGGATGCAAGGTTGATTTAAATGTGGATGATGATGTGCCATGGGTAAGAAACAAGTGAGGTGGTAGTGTTCAGGAGAAGTTGCAAATTACATTGGATGTCATGGAAGGATGGTGCGCTGTATGGGGTTTTACACTGTTTAGCTCCAAATCAGTTTGTATGCTGTTTCATAGACATAGAGCAGGAGTAAGCCTGGAATTTAGCTTGCATGGGATTGTGTTGGTACAAGTGATGGAATGTGGATACCTGGGAGGGTTTCTGGATGAGCGTTTGCATTGAAACACACAGGTGGACAGGACAGTAGCGTATTGTAAAGGGCGTCTAAATCTTCTGAAGGCGGTGTCGGGTCAGGAGTGGGGGATGTCAAAAGAGCAGAAGAATACTGTATATAGGAATGGTTAGGAGTGTGTTAGAGGATGGGGTTCCACTGCAGCCTAGCTACAGTAAGACTAAGATCGGTTCGCTGGATATAGTCCAGGAAAGGGCATTGAGAATTGTGACAGGCACAGTAAGGTTGTCACCTACTGAAGCCGTGCAAGTGTTGGCAGGGGTATTTCCCTTGGAGTTGGGCGAGGTGGAATTGTGTGTTAAATATTGGTTAAAATGTAAATCCTTCAGTGAACGGCACAAAGTGAAAAAGTGCCTGGTGGTTAACTCGGCATCATGGACCTGGTTACCCTCTGACTTTTGGGCACAGCTACCTGCTCACCCTGCTACCCACCAGCAAAGCCTCTTGGCAATCCCTTGCACTAGGGTCTGCATCTGTAACCCAACAGTCCCCCCTTCTTTTTCCTGCACTTATCACACACACCCTGTCTGCTGTCTTAAACCTAGCACTTGCCTCTTGCTGGCTGCACTAGTGTAGTTTCCCATATAGATGTTGCATGACCAAAAGATCTGTTTGCTATTGCCAAAGGTAGTGGTAAAAAAGAAGGGTGACAGAGGGCAGATCAAAAAAGTAGGGTGTGGGTATGTGGGGGTAATGCCACGATTTGTTACACAGCACATGCAAGCCAGGGATCTCTTTTCCCTACAATGAGTGTGGCGCACCAAAAAAATGCTTTGATTTTTTTATACTAAGGATCCTTTCTTGAGACGGCCTCCAACCGGTCTCACACCCAACCTCCACAAACACCCTGTGTCACAATGGACTAGGAACCAGGCCGCTGTGTATCAATAAGATATTTATTAATGTATTATCTAATGTCAAATTAGAACCACAAACTACAACATCCACCAATGTTGTGGCAACACAAAACATAATTACTTCTGTAAAGCGATCAGGTTAAGATATAGGGGCTGATTCATGGAATAAACGTGTGCCGAAATTTGTAGTGGAAGCTGGCGCAAGCGTGAAAAACTAGTGCACGCGCATTCATGGAAGGCCCTGCACATGTTTTTCATGGGATGTGCGCCACACGGCGCACATGTCACTGCTACATCCTAAATTCCGTGCGTGACGCACACAGCGAAAGCGCACAACGTGTAGCGCACACAGCAAAAAGGGGGGGGACACACAGAATGGGGAACAACGCGTGATAATGAGGGCGTAACTGGGGAAGTACTGCTTGGAAATACACAGAACGCCCACACGCTCGCGAACTAAACGTATTCATGGAATCGAATAGGGGAAACCTGCGCACGACAAAAGACACACACAGGCCTAAACACGTCCGCCACACAAAGGCAGGTGGAAGCGTCCCGGGCAGTATAAAAGTGTGCGCAAACAACAAACACGTATATACAGCTACGATAAATGTCCCATTTCTCTCAGCACTGATCGTGGGACACCGGAGGAGGAGGAGAATAGCCTGTCCCCGCATTATTTTGGCCAGGACCAGACTTTTGGGGATGCCTGATGACCAGGTCTATGGCAGGTATAGGGTTCCACCTCATATCATCCTAGACCTGGTCCAGGAGTGGGAGGATGACCTCACATCACCCACCTTGTGCTCCCAAGCACTGAGCCCCTTGGAAAGGGTGCTCAATGTACTGCATTACTTGGCCACTGGGTCATTTCAGTGGACCACTGCCATAGTGGGGTGGGGGTCTCACAGCCCACGCAGTCACTCTGCCTACACCAGTTGTTGGCAATCATGACTGCGCAACCCTCAGTCCGCAGGCACATATACATGCCCAGAACACCCTCAAAAAGACAGGCCATGGTCCAGGACTTTTACAGGGTGGCACACTTCCCCAAAGTGCTTGGTGCCCTAGATTGCACCCATGTGGCCCTTTGTCCACCTAGGACCACAGAGATTATCCACCGCAACCGCAAGCACTGGCATTCCATCAACGTGCAGGTTGTATGCGATGCACAGGGGATAATCAACTCTGTCTATGCTAACTATCCTCGGTCCACCCATGACAGTTTCATAATCAGAGTGTCCGCCCTGAGCCGGGACCTGGAAGCTGTGAAGCATGGCAACACATGGCTCATTGTTGAGTACAAATGCCTGTGCACAGACAAATATACAAACCAAACTAATGACAACCATTATCGTCTCCCCAGGGGACAGTGCCTTTCCTCTGAGCACCCACATGATGACGCCAATACGGAACCCCACCACCCCACCCCAGGTAAGATACAACGCAGCCATATTGCAACCTGGGCCATAGTGGAGCGCACATTTGGAGTGCTCAAGTCATGCTTCCGCTCCCTTGACCACTCTGGCGGGCAGCTACTCTATGCACCCCCAGTAGTGTGCAGGATCATTGTGGCAGCATGTGTCCTGCACAATGTTGCAACACGGCGGGGTGTACCAGTGGACATGGTGGTGCCCCCCACATCCCCAACCAACACACACAGGTGCTGCACATGGGAGGGGAAAGGGCACATGGAGGCTGCCCAATTGAGGTGCCGCTCACCTTTTGTGGCCTCCCAACCATGGCACAGATGTACTAGTACCAATGGGAGGTGCACACAACAATTGTCCAGGGCAACTTAGGTGAGGGGGCCAAGGTACGTGATGCAAACAGCACCCCTGTGCTCCTCCAAGGCTGCCTGTGGCCCCTTAGGAAAAATGATGGGTCACACAATGCTCAGGCATCCTAAAAAAGCAGATACGCGATCCCTGTAGCCCATGTGAGTGTAAGAAAACACATGCAGTAAGCTGTGGCGGCCAGGAACACAAAAAATATGTACGTGATCAATACGTGGGCTAGTATGACTGAAAAAAAGGGGTATGGGACAAACAGGGACACCGGCAGTGGGAAAAATAGCGTGTGCAACTCACCGTATGCCTTGCATGTAGAAGAAGAAAGCGTAGGCAACACCCCCACCAAAAGAAGAAGTACGCACTGTAGCCGCTGTGAAGTAATTGCGTGTGAACCCCAACGTCTGGAAAACACACGCACCACTCTCCACGAAAAGCACGTACTGAGTGATGGAAACCCATGAGGGACCTCTAACCCGTGCCGAGTGAAACCCCTGCATGCACGTTACGTTACCTACACGCTTACGCGCTAAGGGCCTTTCCTCAAATTACACGCTGACTTGCTGTTTTTTCACGTGCCAAATCACTCTGTATCAAGCTGGCCACGTGACATCACACGGAAAACCACGCTCCCGCTCAGAAGGCCATTTGCCTGCCCCCCAGAGCCCCGAGCCGACTCCCACCAGCCATCTTCTGCTGCCTGCCTGCTGGCCACGTGCCCTGCTATTTGATGCCTGCACATCAGCCATCTGCAGGGGTCCAGTTGCTGTGACCACCCCTTCTAGAACTGAAGATTCCTGACTGCCGTTCCATCGCTCCACAGCCCAGCACCAGGACCCAGTTGCCCACCCACACCTGCCTCGGGGGTTGCCATGTTGGGGGAAACACCATCTGAGACCACTGGAAACCCCTAGCCAAAGAGGCAGAGGGCTGCCAGCTTCACAGCAGGAGAGGTTGGCATCCTGGTGGAGCAAGTCCTGGTGCGCGTTGACAAGGATGGACGGAAGAGGATCTGGACAGACATCGTTGTTGCCACACGACCTTCCACACATCCATAAGCGCTGGGAGGACTTCCGGTCCAGGACCCTCAGGAAGGCCTGGTGCCTCTCGGAAGCAGCAAATGCAGTGAGGTGCCGGGTCCACCTTACCACTGACGAAATGAGGGTCCTGGAACCCAGCGATTCACCGCCAGGTCCTCGAGAGGGAGACCCGTCCGGAGTCGAGCGGTAAGTGTCCATGCATACTTATTGGAGGCAGTGCATGTTGAGGTGTGCCAGGAGTGTGCAGCTTGGACATATGTCTGAAAGGGGCCATGTATGGATGTGTATGTGCAGGGACATGACCCTGCTGCATGTGAGTCCAGTCATGTGTTCCAAAGCATGATGCGCAACTGCATGTGGAGATGCACACATGTTAGCATTTCTGTGTATGTACCATGGCATGGTTGGGATGTGACACATGGATGCTGGTTCCACCTTCATGTACGTGCATGGTGTACATGTGCGTGTATGTGTTTGACATGTGTGCGACTGTGATACGCCATGGAAGCCCCGCAGGCAACCCATCATCCCAGTCCATGCCACACAGGCAGCCCATCACCACAGGGCATGTCCCGCAGGCAGCCCATCACCCCAGTCCATGCCCCGCAGGCAGCCCATCACCCCTGTCCATGCCCCGCAGGCAGCCCATCACCCCTGGGAATGCCCCGCAGGCGGCCAACCCACCCTCCCCATGCCCCACAGGCAGCCCATCACCCATGGGCATGCCCTGCAGGCATCCCATCACCCCAGTCCATGCCCTGCAGGCAGCTCATCACACCTGGGCATGCCCCGCCGGGAGCCCATCCACCCTCCCCATGCCCCACAGGCAGCCCATCAACCCTGGGCATGACCTGCAGGCAACCCATCCACCCTCCCCATGCCCCACAGGCTTTTTCCACGCAATTTACCTGCCGCGAGCAGAGTACGCGTATTTGGAGGGGTGCACAGGGATTTTTTCCACACGATTTCGCTGGTGCGAGCGGGGTACGCATATTCCGAGGGTTGCGCGGGGAGTTTTACACGTGATTCTGCTGGCGCGAGCGGGGTACGTGTATTCCGAGGGGTGCGCAGGGAGTTTTACACATGATTTTGCTGGCGCATGAGGGCTTGTGATGTTTTTTGCGCGTTTTCTTGGTTGGCGGACTGTATACTGGTCCGCTGGCCTTTGCGCCACCTAGGGGATTTGTGCAATGTTTTTAGCACACGGGGCGGGTATTAAAGGGCGTAACTGGCGCTGCTGCAGGGTCACTGCGCCACTCTGTGCCACGGCTGGTTATGGATGTAAGTATCCATAAAAACGCTGTGCGTCAAAATGGGTTTTGGCTCACGCGGCTGGCGCTCGTGCACTATGTGCGCCAACCGGGTGCGCCACTTCTGATCTTGATTCCATGAATTACCCCCATACTGTCACAAATCCTTTCTTTTTAGTAAAAAAAAACACAAGAAGAACAATTCAACACACAACGACTGCACAATGGTTAAGCATTCCCCCTGCGACCCTCACCCCCAAACATCAATTGGACTTGAGTACTTTGAATGGAAGGCAGTGGCAAGGAGTAGGAATACAAGGGAAAAATCGGTGTTGGTGAGGTGCCCACAGAAACAATATGGGAGACAGAAAGTAAATTGGAAAATTTGTTTGGCACAGCACAATGGAAGAATTGTGTTTTTTATGATTTATCACAAATGGAATTTGTTTGCTTACACTTAGAAAGACAGTCAGGGCTTTTAGAGAATACTAGTCAGTACACCAGGGGAAAATCGGTTTTAGGAGATTCAACACATGGGCAGTGGGAAAGAAAATGCAAATGGAAATTTCTTTTTTTACCACACAATGGGGAAAGAGGAACAGAATGGGACAATCGATTTTGGGGATGTTGAGCACACCTTAAATGGGAAAGAAAATGCTAATGAGAATTTGTTTTGACTGATTCGTAAAATGACAGGCGAGCTCTGGGAAATGGGATAGGAAAATCGGGTTTGGGTTAGGATGACAGATGCAATGGGAAAATACAGCTGCAGGTGGACATTTGTTTAGCAGGGCACAATTTAAATACAGGTACACATTTGTTTCTCAGATCACCATGGGATTAATTTTTTTGGGCAACACTTTATGACTATACCAGTTCACAATACACTGGGAAAAGATGGTTGGTTTCGAATTCCAACACTACAAATAAATAAAAGGAGAAATTAATACATTTGCTTAGTAAAATACACTAAGGATTTACACAGGCAAATGGGAATTCTTCAATGGGGGCAGTGACTGAAATACACAAGCAAATGAGGATTCTTCAATGGGGCAATGACTGAAATACAGGTAAATGGGGATTTTGAAAGGGGGAATTATCTAATGCAATGCTACAAGAATACCAGGTCTACAAACACTACGGTTTTGGGGTTTAGTTCTACTGACAGGAGAGGTCTGGACTGGATATCAGACAGCATCAGCACACCACTGCTGGGACAGCCAATGGGGTCAGTCAAGGATTTCCTCTTTCCTGCAAGGGGTCCCAAGTCAGCTACTAGGTCTCCTAGCTCCTCTGCAAGATTAGGCCTCACTACTAGTGCTGGGATGTTCCTCCAGATTTCGGTAGACAATCACCTCAGGGGTTAGTGGAAAAAGCCCTGATCTGAGGAGGGGTTCCTTAGTTATAGGGCAAATGACATCAAAATTGTGTCATAGTTCCTGCAGAAGGGATTGATTCTGTGTCACTCCCATCTTTGTGCTGATAGGTTCAGAAAATGTGGGAGTGCTTTGGGACACCAGGGAGGAGACGCCTTCATCATCTTGCTTCAACTGGGAGGCTTGGTCTGGTTCAGGGACATAGAAATCTCACTGCACGACAAGTGGCCTTAATATCCATATTTTGACAAATATGAAGGCATTTTTTAAACCTATATTTTGCTGTGACTCACATAAGCTCTGCCAGGTGTCCATAGGTCATTCCTATGCAGAGCTACAGTTTTCCCTCATTTACTCCAAAATGATATTACTGAAAACTACGGCCCTTGGTGGGCGACATATGAATCATATTTTGCATGTTTTAATCAACTTTTCATCTATCTTGCATTCACAAGGAGGGCCCCATTATATTTTTGTTAATAACATTTGGTATGTTGGTATCACCAAAATCGTTTTTAGATCGTGAGAAGCGGTTAACTTTCACCTTTTCAGTAATCCTTCTATGACAATTGTGTGACAAATATTACAGATTTAAAATGATGAAAACCATTTCTCCAGTTTTACACAATGGACAGTCAAACCCACTCATTGACCCTGGCCCCCACCTTCCTGGAGAACATGACATCAGCAGAGGTCTGTGGTTTAGATTAGCCTGCAAATCCCAAAGGCTATTGACCAGCTAATGCATGTTTTATGGCAGTTTGTGGGACCTGGGGGTGATAAAGGTTGGGGAACAGACCTCCTTTGTGTTGTCCAGCCTGCAAATTTGATCTCTAATGGAATTAAAATTTGTATTTTTAAGAGAAGGCACTTGATGGATGGAGAGACCAGGCCTAAATCCCCATGACAACATGGGGCTTGGAATCCAGTTTCACATGTGAAGAAATCACAGGCAGAGCAAAGCCTTTCACACTCTGGCAAAATTGCCTTTTTAGCTCACATTTTGCATTTAAATAAGCTCTTTAGAATGCACACAGTTTCCGTACAAATAAGTGTCCTTCAAAGTTGCCCCTTACATACAGCTATTAAGGTAGACATTGTAATTACACTTTTAGTGGCCTTGGTGAACATTTTTTCATTGCAGATTGTCACTTGGGAGGCAAAATTACATGTAATTTTGTTGGTTTTACCCATGAAAGGAACTCCATGTTACTGCAGCTGCTTAAACGCAGTTCAGCATCCCATTATAGACCCATAGTATAGAACATGGTTGTTTCATATGTGATGGGCCCATGATAGACAGAAACCAGGTTCATATTTTGAAAGTCTTGCAGACACTTTGATGAGCTTTATTTTAGTTTAAAAGGAAAAACGAAAATATGCATGCATTTGTTTCTTTGACAGTAAAAATGCTCCATTTTGCTGCGAAGGCTAGAAACACCATCTCAACATATTCATTTAACATTCTGGGCACTGCTGTTTCTGAGAATGTTACTTCAGTTCTCCCATAGTTTGTCAAACCTTGCCATATGTCTTTCCCTTATGCCAAGCAGTTGGCAATTTTAAGTATCTTCAGATTTTGAGGCCCAATTTTACTCCTTCTTGCTTTGATTTGCTAGGCCTTGTTTCCACATAATTTTAGGGCAAGCCTTTTCACTTAGGGACATGTCCTCCACTGACTCTGGCCTTTTACTTATGGCATCCAGGGCTATTTCACCCCACAGTAAAGTAGGTGTACAAGTGTATACCAATGAATCAGGGACCCTAACAGGCTCCAAGTAGATATGGCTTACTATGTTAAGGAGGAAGAGGAGTTTAAAACATAGAGGCTATCACAATGTCTCCATAGGCACGGTAGAATTGATGTGAGTGAATATGGCAGTGGTTAGAGCTATGGAGAAATGTCTGGCTAAAGTAGTGTTATTTGTGGACTCTCTGGGTGTGTTCCAAGCTATAAAGGATGGGAACGGCGATAGAAAAGATATAATGTTGCATATTAGACAGCTTATGGAGAAATGCACAGTGGGAGGGATGGGGATTGTGTTGGCATTGATCCCCCAGTCATTGTGGGATATTGGGTAATGAATTGGTGGACAGGGCTTTGTATGAGGACACAACCAGGGATGTTGTGGCTATAGAGATCCCCATAAGTGTGGCTGAGGTTCAGGCCATTGTGAAAAACTGAGTTCAGGGAGAATGATCAAGCAGATGGGATGCAAGTAGGAAAGGGAGGAAGGCACTTGTATGCGGTACAAATGAAGGTTCAGTGTCAGAGATGTGGGGAGTATGCAGAGTTGACACTCAGAGGAAACCATCTTGAATAAGCTGAGAGTGGAACATACAGGGGTGAAAGTATGGAAGTTTAAGATGGGTGGAATCACTTCTGCATGTGAGGCATACAAAATCCCAGAAATGGTTACATGATGGGATGCGAAAAAGTTCAGACTTCAGAGCGAACTGCTAATAGCCAGGAAGAGTAGCATTGGGGTGGCATTGAGGGGAATATCTGAATTGTTCATCCTTCAATATGTTAGGGAGACTGGAAATTGGGACGAGCTTTAGAGGGGGAGCATGACTGACAAGGGTGACTAACGGCGAACATCATCTCTCCAGATGGAAATCGCTGGTTCCGGCCCTTGAGGACCCATCCCAAGGAGAAGTAGACGAAGACTGTCAAAAGATGTGGATGTGAAAAAAAAATGCTATGACATCTGTCACTCCATTGGGGTGCGAGGGGTGTCTTTATTATATATCCCTCCTGCAGTGTATTTTTTTCTGAATGATAGTGATGATGGGAGACGTTTCGACCTCTCTTTTCAAATAATCAACAGCTTAAGATAGAAGGACAGATAGACAGAAAGAGAGAGAGAGAAACAGAAAGAGAGAGCCAGAGAGAGAGAGACAGAGAGAGAGAGAGAGAGAGAGAGAGAGAGAGAGAGAGAGAGATGTCCTTTGCACTGTGGCTTAATGCAGTTAGCCTTATTTGAAACACTTAAAATGCATGATGGAACAGTGATAAGCAGGAGAGAATAAGGTTTTCTTATGCACATCGATTGTCCAGTAAATCTTTCAGGGAAACTAAACACTGCCTCACTGCATTAGCGGATACTGTGTGAACGCTTATATATGCATCTTTGGTCCCTGAAATTGTGAAGTGATCTCACTGTGGTACTGTGAGCTAAACCTTCATTTAGCTTGTTTCCCTTACATAACATGGGTACCATACAAACGTACATCGCTTGTTTACCATGGCTTTGCACTGTGAAACTGTCTGTTGTATAAATCTATGTTAACTGCCCCCATTTTTTGAGTGTCCACAGTCCAAACCACCAGAGACTTCACTGGGGAAAAATGCATGTGAAAGACATCATTTGATAGTGGGACTGGGGATCCCGAGGGTTGATAAATGCACTAAAAGAGATCTTTCTTGATCCTAAATCATACTAGCGCCCTCTTTTCTAACTTTACTTACCCTTCACTAGTCTAATGCACTGACAGGTTCTAGTTTTTTAATGAAGAGCCATACACGAGTGCTCCAATTCCAAGGTCATCCACTTCCAGGTTGCCATGATAAATGTCTCTAATAATTAATGGAAGCTATTTGTAGGTCACAGCCCAAGATGCTGTGAGCACTGGCAGATGGTGTATTCAGAGCTGGAGCCAGAGACTTGGCACCCCATTGTTGATGAGCAGCAGCACCTGCAGAGGATTAGGGATGAGATATATGAGATGCGGTGCCGTTAGGGTGAAGCCTCACCTGAGATGGCATCCTTTACATTATCAGCTCCGCTGACATCGGAGCAGCTCCAAGAAGTATCTAAGGCACATTGAGTAGGCACCGTGCAGCCTGAAGTGGAGGGAGTGGAGGGAGTGGAGACAGCATTCGCAAAGTTACCAAAAAGGTAAAGAAAAGCCGCTTTGTCTCAGACAAGAGATATCTAGAAAATAATAATCCTAATACAACTAGCACCTGGGGGAGAGGCTGCAGCCAATCAGGTGAACAGGAATGCAGGATGAATTCAACAATAATAGCCTGTGTTCCCTTCTGCCTATCAGCGTCTCTCACACATTCACATCCCACAGACCACCATTTACGAGTCCTCGCCCGGCTCACTCCCTCCTTAATATAGACACCTGTTATGTTATGTTATTTTGCATTTATATAGCGCCTTATGAACCATTGGTATGAACTCAAGGCGCTGGTAGGTTGAACGCCCCAGGAACCGAAGTTCAAGCCAGTAGAGATAGAGTCATAAGGTGCGTATGAGCACCGGATATGTGTGCAGCGGTATAGCGCTCCTGTGATAGCTGCTTCTTAGCGGTAGGTGTGGTGGTTGGGAGATGAAGAGTATGTGTTCGTTCTGGCAGGTTGTTATCCAGACCGATGCTGGCTGTGTTAAGCCTGAGGAGAACGCATAGGCTGGAGGGTGTGTAACCAGCGGTGTTTTAGAAAGGATGATGGGGAGTATTGAGGCAAGTGATGGTATGAGAACAGTTATACCAAATGGTGTCATAGTATCGCTGTGTTCTAGTTGAGTGGTGGTGTAAAGGAGAGAGTAAGCATGGAGATATGATAAGATGGTTTATATATTGAGGTCGAGCACACTCCAGTAGTTCCATGCACTTCAGCCATTCTGTGCACTGCAAAAACGTTCCATGCATTTCCACCAATCTATGCACTCCAGCCATTCTATGCACTCCAGCCATTCTATGCACTCCAGCCATTCTATGCACTTCGGTTGTTTTATGCACTACAGATTGTTCCATGCTCTTGAATCTTTTTTTTTTAAGTGTCCACTACGAGTTCTGTCTGTTCCGTGCATTCCATCCGTTGTATGTACTCGCTCAGTTCTAAGCAAACAATCAGTGTTATCAGTTCTATGTATTCCTTCTAATCAATGCACTTTGTCCGATCTGTACATGCTATCGCTTCATCATCCGGTCTGCTCGTTTCCACGTTATCTGTTCTCTATGCATCCTCCATCCACCTTCCTGACCCGTTTCACATACCCAGTTTCGTCCGTTCATCCACATACGTCATCCGTTCATCCACCCACTTCATCCGTTTCACCCTCTTTACCCGTTTCATCTATACACTTCTTCCGTTCCACCCACTTCACCTGTTTCACCCACTTCACCTGTTCCACCCACTTCACCCTCATCACTGGTACCATCCACTTTTCCGGGTCCACCCACTTCACCGCTTCTACCCATTTCACCCTTTCCATCTACATACTTCATCTTCCACTTTCTTTATCTATTTTACTCACTTCACCCGTTTCGTCCACACAGAACTTTCATTTCATCCATTTCACCTGTTGCACCTGTTCCACCCGTTCCATCCACATACTTCACCCGTTCCATCCACATACTTCACACGTTCCATCCACATACTTCACCCGTATATGCGTCCTTCAGGTCCAGGGAGCACATCCAGTTTCCCTTGCACAATGTCTCCACTATAAAAGCTGGTGTAACCATCTTGAATTTGTGTAGAGGTAAGAAGAGGTTGAGGGTGGAAAGGTCCAGCACAACTCTCAGGCCCGCCTTGTTCTTTTTCTGAATGGCAAAAATCCTGGAGTAAAAGCCCAAGCCTCGCTGGGAGGCTGGGACTTAATCCACATCCTGGCTCACTACGAGCGACCAGATCTCCGTCAGAAGAATTGCTGTTCCAACTTGAGGGAGTGGAGGGGAGGAGTGGCTGGGAAGCGTAGGCGGTACCCCATGGATACTACAGAGAGGATCCGGTGGTCCGCAAAATTCTGGCTCCAGAACTGTGCATGGAGAGCAAGCCTGGAGACACGTAGAACCGGAGGGGCGTGTCATGTCTGCTTTCCCTCAGAGGCTGTTGCGGAGGAGGGGGAACTGGAAAAAAAAAACCTACTCCACCCCCTTTTTGTTGCTTGCGCCGTTGGAGTCGACGAGCTGTCGGGCTCACATTTTTTTTTTTCAAATCACACACCAATGCAGAAAAAGAACAATTCAAGACAAACAGTGGTTGCTGATTTGGTTATAATACTTTTTCTCCCAGCAACCCCCACAACCCAAACATCAATTCGACTTAACTCCTCTGAATTGAAGGCCAGTGGCAGAGAGTGGTAACACAATGGGACAATCATTTTGAGATCTGATAAAATGCACTCTTTGGAAAAATGGATTCAACAGGCACAATCTTTTTTATACTTATTACCACAGATCCAATACGAGGGAAAGAAAAGCAATGGGAACATTTGATTTGCCACACCTAAAAGAACAGGCAGGGCTTTGTGGTTTTGGTCAGAGCACAATGGGAACAAAGGTGCAGTTTCATTTTGTTTGCCACACATGCAATGGAAATACCAGGCTTCACACTTCTGATTTAAAATGATGGGAATGAATGGGGAATTTCGTTATGCACCCTACACACTCACGTGTGGAAACAGGGTTTTGGGATTCATTCTTTTGGCAAATCTTTAAGTCTATACTGGCTCAAAACAGACTTGGAGAGCTTGTTAGTTTCAAAGTCCAACAAAACACATCCTGTGATTTCTATAAGGGAATGGATTGATTTACTTTAATTAAATATGCTAAGGATCTACACAGACAAAAAGGTTTTTTGCTATGGGGAAATGACTAAAACAATGTTTGAAAAATATGTAGGTCCTACAAAATCTATGGCTTTAGGGATATTTTTACTTACAGGAGAGGCCTTGTAATGAACATCAGGGAACAGCAGGGCACCTCTGGGACAACAAGGGTGTCAGTCAAGGATGGTCTCCAATGGCTCCTCGAAGGGGTTCCAGTCAGCTTCTATGTCTCCTGGTTACTGTCTCCAATGCAAGATGTGGGGCCTCTCTGCTTGGAGGTTTCTCACAAGAGTTCAGCAGCAGGTTACCTCCCAGAATAAGTGAAAAAACCCAGTTCCAATGCAAACTGGTCTACTTATAGGGAAAATTACATCACAAACTTGTCATAATTCTCACAAAAGAGATTGGTTGGTTTTCTCTACTCACCTCCCACCTTTGTGCAAATAGGACAAGCAGATGAGGGGTGTGAGTTAGGAAAGCTGTGGGAGGAGAAAGCTTTGTCAACCCAAACTGACATGTGGGTTCAGCCTGTTTCAACTCTAAAAATCTAACAACATGGTAAGTACCCTAATTTTTCAAATATTTATATGCATGGATATAATTTTAAGAACTACATTTTAAGGCAAATAAGATGAGGCTTGTCTGAAGTCGGCACACCCTTCCTATGCAGAGATAAAAAAAAAATCATTTACTCAGGAGCCGTATCAGTGAAAAATATGCCACGTCATAGTTCCCACGTTAATTTTGTCTTTCACCCTTGCACCAACTTTCAAATCTCTCCGAATCAAGGGAAGGCCCAAATCAAATTTGTATTAATAACTTTAGTTATGTTTATCACACCAACATCGTTTTGGCATGGTTCAAATGGGGTTACGGTCATCTCTAATAAAAGTCTGTGATGACCGTTGTGGCATATACGCTGCCCTTTTTATGCAATTATATGTGTTTTTCTATTAACTAAACTCCAGCCTTTTCCTTTGTTCTCTTAAATTTCATGTGATCAACCAGAGGTTGGCTCATGTTTATGTTTGTCCCTCCCTTCTTGGCCTTGTAGTGGCCCTGCAACACTAATGGATACTATGTGGGAATTGTGACCTCAAGGTCACTTCTGCTGAAAGAACAGGCATGGCCTTATCTGTTTCCACTGTGGTTTAAATCTAAGCAGTGTATTTCCTTCTATATTTTTAAGCAAGGGCCCAAATTGATGGTCGACAACCAGACCTCCCTCTCCAGGACAGCAGAGGAAAGGCCTTGGAGGTTAGGTTTCATCTTTAGGAGAAATGACCGGCTGCATGTAACATTCTGCAAGCAATGGCTTTTAAACTCACACACAGTCCATTTCACATGACATTTAATAATGCACCTGGGCCATTTATCCATATGTAATGTACTTCTTTAATCTCACAGTTGCAAAATACTTGAGTATCACTTCTGGATTGTCCATATGTATAGGGCAGTTATATGAGAAAACCATATTCACACTCTGAAAGTCTAGTGAGCACTTCTCTTAGCATACTGCCATTTGGATGAGGGAAAAGGGAAGTTATTTTATTTCTTATAATTGCAATGAGCTTGGTTTCACTTTAGAGGACTGGAGCACAATCTGGTATTACATTGAAGATAATGTACGCACTGTTGTCTCTTTACGTACAAGTGCAGCTACCCTTGGATTGAGTAAAACAGCATTGTCAACCACATGTCTCTCTTTTTCTTGCTGAAATGCATTGCCCATATCTTTGCACCTTTGGGATTTAAGCCCACTTTCTTTGCTTTGAGAGTTAGGCCTATTTCTGGTTCAATATGTCGCATGCCAGACATCACCATTTCTGTGCTGGCCTTATACTTCAATTGGATTCCACAAATCACTCTGGCCTCTTTTTTCCTGGCATTCAGGGGCTATATTTCACCCCACATTCCGTCCTCTGGTAGATTTCCTTATCCTCAAACTCTGTATGCAACGCTCCTCACAGACCTCGTGTTCCTGAGCCATAGAAATAGAAAGAGGAATGTTTTGCTTTCAATGAGCTTTCTTTCTATTTCATATAGCGGTCATGTTTTATTGTGCTTTTTTGTAAACTGGTGTGTGCTCTGAGCATGTTACGCTTAGATTGTGAACACATCAACAAAATGAAGCACCCATCACCATAAGCTCCCTGAATAATTGGGATAGTACATTAAATTAACTTATGCCCACGTTGTCAGGCTTGTCTCAGTTCAGTGGGAAAGGCCAGCCAGCCCAGTATTTACTTCCGGTATAAGCTGCTAACAAGCAAACAATAAATAAATACATTTTTACAGGGTTAAGCCATGTTGCCCTCATTAATGGCACTCTGTTAACTTGCGCTGGTTAACTCAGTTATCTGTTATCCTAATATCCAAAAGGACAATTCATAGGATCCTCACAGTGCTTCACAGTACATGATGCTGCACCAATGAATCACATGTATACTTGGCTGGTAGGATCAAAGCTAAGTTAGCGCCTTTAGATTCAAGAGCTGCATTTTGGAAGATGCTGTGCTTCCAGAATACAAATGTATTATTTGATTACCCTTTGCTTATGGGAACAAGGTTCTGTCAACAAACGCAAATAGTATGGAGTTGGTATTGTTCATGGAAATATCCTAGTAATGTCATTCATTAGGACGCTAAGGCAAGGTATTTTTCATGTGGGCTGTAATTTATTGTATCATAATAATATCTGGTGTGTTATATAGTGTTGCATAACAGAAATGTTAGAATACTTAGAAACAGGTTTTATTAATTAGCATCTTTATTACCCACATTAGAATACTCAGATCTTGACAAGGTTAGAGTAGGCTACTTGGGTTCCACAAAATTTGGAACGACTTCCTGAATTGAACAGAAATGCTGTGACGGTAATCATGGCTGCAGTCAAGATGTATCTGATATCCAGAAAGATATTGCAAATTACACGTATCATTTTGAAGACTTATTTCTTTTTAGCATCGATTCTTGATCTACAGATTATAGTACATAGCATTTTTTTAAATTACCCACATTTGAAGCACACAGTTGGGCGCTAAGGGTTTACGGGCACCGGTAAGGATGCCGGTGCCGGTAAACCCTTACCGCCCTATTCCAAGGTCCCTTAGCGGGTCCCAGCATGAACGGCTGGTCTGACCACCCGTTCTCTGCGGTTCCCGTTAAGGGACCTTGGAGCTAATAACGGGCCCGTTATTAGCGCCTTCCCCATTCCCATTGAGCCCTATCGGGGCTCAAATGGGGAATGGTTTACTGAATGGGGACTTACCGGGTCCTCCAAGGTCGGAATGACCTGGTAAGTCCCCATTCAGTCAGATCAGACCCAGAGCCGGGTTTGGAGGCAGCCATAGCACCATGGCTGCCTCCAAACTTGGAATGACCCCCACAGTTTATGTCCTTGGAAGGATGAAGGTGTGAGGCGTCCGGGAGGTGTACGGAGACCAGGTCCAAGCACCAAATCTTCCATGAGAGAGATTACGCTATGCCTAGACCTATCCACTTGTTAATGTAATATTTCAAGTGTTTGCTTTTTAAGGCTATCTAAAAATATTTTTAATGAAGTTAATAATAGGACTTCCTTTAAACGCTGTTTCTCTGAGCTTAATCGATTTGGACATATTAAGTATTGGCCAATTGTTTCATCGACCTATTGAGTTAAAAAAAAAGGTCAGACAAACAGAATCAAATCTCAAGGCATTTCAATTTTCAGGATTTCTGACACCTTTTTTCTGTTTTTGATGTTTGCAGAGCCATGTTTGATTACGACAAAAGTAAAGACAGCGGCCTTCCAAGCCAAGGGCTCAGCTTCAAGTACGGCGACATCCTTCATGTAACCAATGCCTCTGACGACGAGTGGTGGCAAGCGAGGAGAGCAATGCTGGAGGGGGACAGTGAAGAGATGGGGGTCATTCCTAGCAAAAGAAGGTACACACCCAGTGTAAATCCATTCCAGAATGGAAATTATGCAAATCATGATTTAGCAATATCAATTTTTTGTTGAACGTAATAATACAGTAAGAAAGCATCTAGCCATTTAGATTCCTATCTTTGTCAAGTGAGTTGTCCCTCTAATCATTATGACATTGAAATATATTGCAAGTGAAATTGGGAGTTTCCAAGGGAGGGCTGCCGCTTCATAAAAGCTGGACTTGAGTTCTTCTTTATCATGCACACAGCTGAAACTGAAAAAGGCTGAACATTAAGATTTGAAGTCACATTATTATATCTAAACTCCTTCCATGCACAGGGCTCGGCGGCACCTCCATAGAGTCTCCTGCTGACTCGTTATTCTCTATAATGGCAGCAGCTATCTAACCTACCTTCCTTGCCTCCTAGTTCCATGCTTTTGAGTGTCACTTCTATTTCTATTCATCATATTTATAAAGCGGAGTACATACACCACAAAGGTGCCTTGGCACTGAAACAGCTTAATTCAATGAAATCCATAGTGGCCTGTAGACCAACAAAAAAAAAGATACGCTCTTCTCCCAAACAGAAAACACCAAGTTTATGTTTGTTAATGGAATTTCTGAAGATCAGAGCAGATCTAATATGTACAGGAACTGAGCTCCACAGTCTGGCCTTGTGACCCATACACAACTTTGTATGCATTATTCTCTGTTTCAGAGGTAACCAATGTATTCTGGGAAAGGCATTTCAGTAGACTCATTTAGAGTGCATGGCAATTATCTAGACCTGAAGAAACAAATGCATTGTCCATGGTAACTTGTGCTGAAGGAGAGAAGTATTTAAAGAAGCTGCAAAGAAGCGTGCTTTGTAACAAGCCAGTTCGTGTCTCAGAGGTTGTAGGAGAAGATTGAGAGGTTGTGGTGTCCATTTTGACATCTAGATTGTTTACCTCTTCGGAGAGTCTCTGGCAAGTACGCAAGCAAGAAGGCCAGACATCTTCTGATCAAAGTGGGCTTCATCCAAAGGAATTAATACCTCAGCTCTCAAACCATTTATTTGCAATCTGTTCATACAGATCCAATTATCAATGGCAGAGAGGTAGGATTGAATATTCTTTATTTGGAGGTGGAATTGGCTGGTAATCTAGAGGATTATTTATGCACCGTTAGTATTTGTGTAACAGCACAGGCCTAAAGATTCCACCAGCTCTGTCAACAGGGAAACATAAAAGTTGAACAAAAAGGTTGACATGGTTGAACTTTGTGGGGTACTATAGAGTGAGCTAACAAAATTAATTTGAATGGGCCATGTCCACTGACTGTTCTGTATCATTTAAAAAGAAAGTATAGACCATGCCATGAACACCCTGATGACATAGATAATTCAGAAGAAGCCCTTGTTCGACTGTATCGAAAGTGAATGATAAATCTGCTTTTAATACAGTTATGCCAACCAATACTCCCAACCAGTGATGCTTCTGTACCCACGCCCTGGCAGAAACCTACAGGGTGACTATGCAACAGCTGGTGCATTTTAGCAACATCTTCATTTGTGTGTTTTTTCCAAGTGTTTTTTTTTCAATAATTTTACCAGGTATGGCAGATGGGAGATGGGTCTGAACCTCGAAGGAACATCAGGGTCAAAGTATGTTTTCTAAAGAAATGTCTTCTCGGTACCCCTGTTCAATTCCTTTGGCACTGAGCCAGAAAGTAAGGATGTGTTTAGGACAACTAACAGATCTTAAGGTAGCACATGCATACAAAAACCAAACAGTCTGGTAGAGTAATGGTTGTTGGGGGGACCAGATGCCTTATTTAGTTATATTACGTTTCTTAAATCTGAATCAGAGTTAACGGAGTATTTTTTTTTCTTTTTTTTTACTTGATTCAATTGTTAAAAAGAAACAATTTTTACAGGATTACAGGATTCCTCTTTGAAAATCCATCACACAGTTTGCAGTCAAAACTGTTAATCCTGATCATGCCAGCTTCTGTCATTTCAAGAAGAGATTTGTTTGCCTCCGGTTGTAGGGTTTATTTGTTCACGGTCCGGGAGTTTCAATAGAACTAGGTCTTCGTAGAATCCTGCCAGGGCTATGTTCCATCTGGTGTTTTCTCCATTCATCAAGTTGTTCCATCTCTCCTCTTCGTCGAAGCAGTAAGCATTGCTGAATAGGCGGCCCAAGTGGAGGGTGCGCGCTGCATCTACCCCTCTGCATCTTCAAAGCAAATGCTTGAGTGTTTCGATCGTGTCTGGTTGAGAGCAGAATTGACAAGGCTGGTATTTACTTGTTTCCACCTGGCCAGTATTTCATCTGTGTATAGAATGTTCAAGCGGATATGCAAAAAGTTTTCACGGAGCTTCCTAGATGGGCACTTTAGTAGGTAGGCTCTGGTTCCATTGACTCTAGCCGGGTTAACCGGCCCGTCCTTTGTAGATTTTACTAGCTGAGCTTCATCCAATGTTTGAATCCAGTCTCTCTCCATCATTCGCCTCTTTACTTTTCCTGGGTTATTGATGAGGTCATCCTGGGTGCATCCTGCCCAGTCAAGGCGTTGTTTGTTTTTCTCCTCCCATAGTAGGAGCATCTTAGACGTTCCTGCCCTGGTTTCTTGCACTATTGCTTTTACTATCAATGGTGGATGTGGTAGGAGCATCTTTCTATAGAGCAGGAGCTCATTCCGTGTTACGATGGAGATCAGTGATTGTAGTGTTAATTCTCACCTGATTAACACCACTTGGGTAGACTGTAGTAGACTTTGTACTTTACGCCAGTACAGCCCTTCTACTCTCTGCCAGAAGGATGCCGGAATGTAAGGCATAGCTTCTACGCTGTACGTTATTGTAGGGATAACTTTCATCCTGTAGAATGTTAGGACAGGTGACAAAGAGAAGCGGACGTACTTGTTGGATAGGATTCTAGTCTGTGTTATGAGAAGATGTGGTTTTTTCAAAAGGATTTCGCACACCAGGATTTCTTTCGCGTTTTTTGTTCAGTGTGACTACAAGGTATCTGAACTTGTTCCCGATCTCCAGAACTCCTCTCGTACCTTCCAGGCAAAGTTCTCTCTTTTTCTTGTATCCTTTCCCAAGATCAAGATTTTAGTTTTTTCTTGGTTGATCTGTAAGTGGTTTGCTTGCAGATAGGAGTCAAGGTTCGTGAGTTGTCTTTGCAAGCCTATTGGTATTTCATCCATCAAGATAATGTCGTCAGCATATAACATTCTTGATATTTTCTCTTCTCCCAATTTTGCTGGGAACATGCAAACTTTGGTCTTGTGTTCTTTGTAATCTGCTATATATGCATTGTAGAGAGCTGGAGAGAGGGGGCATCCTTGCTTCACTCCTCGGTTTGTTTCTATCCAAGATGATAATAGGCCTTGTTGGTTCAATCGTACTCACATTGATGTTTTGCTGTACAGTTCCTTGATGGGGTTCAGGATTGCTGGTGGGCATTGGTTGTTTTCCAGTTTTTCCCACAGAAGTGTTCTGTTCACACAGTAAAAGGCCTTTGTCAGGTCGATAAACGGCATGTAGATTTTGGGATGGCCCTCAATAACTTCGGCCTTCAAGGTGCTTATGGCTAGAATGTTAGCTGGCCTTCCTAGGTTTTTTAAAATAAAATGCTTGTAACGGGTCGCTCATGTTCCCCAAAGATGCCCAGCCTTGAAACTTTCCCAAATGAATGAGGCGAAGAGTTTCCTGATTGAATCTAGTAAGGCTATGGGTCAATAATGACTTGGGTTGTCTCTTGTGCCTTTTTTGAAAATTGGAACAGCTATGGCCTTCTTCCAGGACGGTGGGATGGCTGCCACTGTGTTGCAATTTTTGAAAACTTCCCCAGCAAACTTGGCCCAGCTTTTGGCCCTTTGCTTAAGATCGAAGTTTGTGATGCTGTCCGGCCCCGCCGCATGGGAGCCATTGAGTTTTTTGATCTTGCTGATGACAGTTTCTTGATCCGTAGGGATCTTCCATTTTACTTTTGTTGTTGATGGTAAGTGTGTTGAGGATTTCTCGGGGGCTTTATACAGTTGCTCAAAGTGTTTAACCCACCTCAATTCGCCCACTGCGTTGGTTAGTGACTGGTTGTCACTCTTTGCTTTGGAGTTGATTAGCGAGCAGCAATCATTCTTTTTCTGGCTGCATATAATACAAAGCATGGTTTCTGCGTTGTCTTGGTTTCTCTGATGTTTGGTGGCTTTCAGCCAGGATTGGTACTGTTTGATTGCTTTGGTTAGTTCCTCTGTTTGAGTTTTGAAGCCTGATTTATTTGCTTCTCTTTTTAGTTTTCTAATGTGCTTTCTTCTCTCCACCAGTTGTTTGTTAAAGATGTGTACTTTTGGAGTTGAGCGTTGAGCTCCTTTTTTTGCAGTGGTTTTAAAGACTGCTAGGGCTGTTGAATAGTCTGCAATATTTCCAGAGCTTGAGTTGTTGTGGATCGTGTGAGCTACGTAATCTTGCGCCAGTGCGTTGATAGCAGAGTCAGGGAGGCGAAGACGGGTGCCATAGGTGTTGACTTCTAGGGTTGAGTTCATTACCCGTTTTTCCTCTCTGTTTGTGGGCCACTCATAGGACAGTAAGTTGTGATCACTGTTTGCTGTTTTTGTCACTTTGAAAGAAATTAAATATTTTAGCACACTTCTGGACACGTGAATATAGTCTATGGCTGCTCCTTCCCCGTTTCTCCCCCATGTTGGAGTGTGACTGAGCTTTGAATCAGTTATGAGATGCAGGTTGTGTAGATCTCTAGATTCAATTAGTTTGGACCACAACGCGGCTCGGCCTCTTGGATTAACCTGACGTGCAAGTAGGTCGAAATTCAGGTCTCCTGGGATCACTATATGTCTGAAGTCCTCCTCAGTTAAGGCAGAGTCGATAGTCGATTCTAGCTCCATCAGAAATTTTTTGTTTGGTATTCGCAGCGAGTTCCAGTAAATGTTAAGGAGTAAGATTTTTTCTTGTGTCTCTTTCTTCGTGCTTGGAGAGGGAGTGGCCCAACTGAAGATAGATGCCAGAATGAATTCAGTTCTTTTGATGACTTTTATCAGGGTCAAGCTGCTTCTTGATTTTATCACTGTTATTAGTCGTGAATGTGGTCTTCCTGTGGGGCCCTTGCGGGCGAGGGAGTGGGCAAGCTCAAATCCGTCCAGAGAGGGTTTTCGAATGAGCCACGTCTCCTGCAGACATAGTACATCAAAGCTGGGTAGATGTACATCAGATTTTGTGGTCAAATGGAAGAAACCCCATGTGTTCTAAGAGCCCAGTGACAGTGTAGGTGTAATATCCGATCCCTGAGTGGTATTCTTGTGCCACAGAGCACGAGTTTCCTTAAGTGATGGCTATTTTGTTCTCAACCTGTTAATTTGTCTCTTGAAACAGTCGCTGTTGTTTCTATTTGGAATGGTGAGCGTATGCCCTCTGAAATTCCACCCTTTCTTGATTTTGGCATCCCAGCTGCTTTCGGTCGTCTTGTGTGATTTTCTCGGTCACATCTATCCGCACTGTCTTCTTTCCGGTGATGTCTATCCGATGAGTGATGTTGCTTTACTTTTGTCTGGTCTCATAACTGAGACTGCGCCCTGTTGGTCCAGGTTTCCTTTGCTGCAGTTTTCTCTTTTTCTCCTCGAGATAGATTTGTTCTCTCTGGAGGCCCTTGCGGCAGCCTTGCAGAAGGTCTTCTTGGTCTAAGCAATAAGGAATTGTACGGCCCACTCGTATTTCTTCTTCTCAATATTAATCGTGGACTATGGGGGAGCTTCTCCCTCGTTGCTTTTTCGACATTATTAGGCGTCACTTTGGTTGCCAGGCTAAGATCTAACCCAAGCTTGCTTAGATCTTCTTTCGTGCTCCATAGGAGTTTTTGAGCTTTGATCGAATTGATGTGTAAGTAGGAGCTGTCTTTTCTTCCATTTGGGTTGGGTTCCAGGGTATCGATGATGTTTGGCGAGGAGAACTGAACAGATTTGATTTGCTTAAATATGTTTGTAATCGCCTTGTAATTCAGGGTCCAGTTGCCCCGCTCTTCTCGACGTCTTTGAAGCTTAAACGTTCGGGATGGTATGGGTTTATAACTGTTGTTTTGGTCACCCAGCCAAGGTTTTTCTATCTGAGGATCCGGGCTAAGGCCCTTCTTAGAGTCATGGACACGTGACCTGTAATGTGTTTTAGGTTTGGTGAGTGGGCGACTAGATTCCCTGCGTCCACTTAAGTGGTGGTGGATCTCATCGTCTTTTTCTGGTTTGTCCTTTCGTACCTCTTGACTCCTGTTTTTTCCTTTAGCTTAGGACTTAGGTGAGCATGAATCTTGCGCCCGCTCTGAGTGTCTCCGCTTTAGTCCTTTAGGGTCTGTTGAATCTGAGCCTCCTTGTGTACTTTTGGTCTTGATTTCCCTGACCTGTGACCGAAGAGGTTGTGGCGAATGCTTGGTGCCTGCGAAAAACACCCTCTTGTTTCCATTTGGCATCTAGCAAGTGTCTCCAAGTTCCAGTATTGTCCTTTTTTGTTGTGGGGCTTCAGGAATCTCTGATTCGGAGTCTTCAACTGTATATAGACTCAGGTTCATTAGGTCGATGGACTCCTGTGATGTCTCCTCTAATGGTAGGTCCTCATCTCCTTGATCACTCTGAGTCTGGAGGAGAGGGGAGTTTTTCCACGTGAAGGTGTTATGGTTAAGTTCGGTAGTTTTGTGGTAAACTCTTGATTTTGCATTGGTTGCTCTTCTCCTGGCCTCTAATATCTCACTTTGGTCATTTGTTGTATTCCTTTGACTTGGAACAGTCTTTTTCTTTGCTTCCTTTTGGGTTGAACCCTTATGCGAGAAGATGTCGAATGTAGGGAAAATGTGGTCTGCCGTGAAGGTGAAGATTGCTGAAGTTGGTTTCTGTTTCGTGCTTGTGTTCACGTTCTGTTTGCCATCACCTTTTCTTCTTTTGTCGCTAGAGTTTGGCTGAATGCCGCCAGAGTGACCTGTCTGTGTGGACATCGGTAAGGAGGTGATGAGTGAGTGCGGATCTTCTTTTTGGAGTCTCGCAAGAGGTCTTGATGCAGCCAGTGGAGCAGTGTTCGGTGCTTTCGGTATAAGGTTTGGTGTGGAAGCCCCTATGACCTCTGTTTGGGTGTGTAGGGATTGTGTAGCCTTTGCCTAATGCTTTCTGTTGTTTAATTTGGTGCTTGGTTTCACCGTATTTTGACCTTCATCTGTAGTAGATGCTTGCTCCCAGTCCGGGTTTCTTAGCTTGACTGTCACAAATCCCTCTAAAAAAGTTATCTTGGTATGCATCATAGCTATGGGCGTGTTTTGGTCTTTCAGCGAGTCGTTGAGAGATTCGTACAATTTTCCAAATGGTGCCAATGTCACTGTGGAAAGAATTGTCATCGGATCTATTTTCTTTTGGGGAGAGTCCTGCAACGGTTTGCTGGAGATCTCGCTCATCCATCTATTTGGCATTGGAGAGTATCCCCTTGAGTCTCTTATGCTTGTGGATGTTGCTTTAGCAGCTCTTCTTATCTTTTCCATGGCTTCTACTGGAGAACTGTCAAATATATGTGTCTGCGATGGTTGTCTCATCGGAGGCGTGTTATTAATTGTCTGTCTCTTTCTAGGGTCCCTCTTGTCTCCATAAACTGAATCTCTTGAGTCTCTTGTGAGAAGTCTGGGTTCTGGTGTCTCTGTAGCTGGTTCAAGGCCATGGCCGTCTCCTGCACTCTGTTGACACAAATGGGGCTTGCAAAGAGTCTCTGGCTAGATTGTGGGCTCTCCTAAGAGTGATGTGGGAGTCTTGTTGATCTCATCCCCTGTTGTCGTAGGTAGGGGTGGTTGCCCTTCTGGGGCTTTTGTGGCGGTAGGTTTAGACACTGCTTCAGGTTTGTTTTGTAATGAGGTGGTTTTTTTCCTCGCAGGGGTTATTGGAGGAATGTTTAGACCTTTTAAGTGCATCGCAGTGTCTTCCACTATCGCCAGGAGCTCGGCGTCTGTTATGTCTTGCTGAGGGGCTCCATCTTGTCGCCCTTATTGGGCAAAGTACACTTTGAGCGTGTTCATAGAGGTAGCTGCGTTGGAAGCACTCACTTTACTTTGGTTTTTGCATGTTCTTCTATATGGTGTTTTAGAACGTGTTGCCTTTCGGGCTGATGTTTTGTGGTTATTCCTCATTACTTTGAGTGTTGCCAGCTTTCCTGATGGAGATTGTTCCACCTTGCTTGGCGAAGTTTCTACTGCTGCAATTGAAAATGCACTCCGGCTGCCCATATCCAGTGGTAGGGCTGAGATGCCACTCAGTGCAAAGGCCCCTCTTTCCTCCCCGCCCATCCTCGGGCACCTCTGCGGGTCGCGCTTCGAGGGAGAGACGCCTCAAGTCTGGGACTCCTCTCCCGTGAGGCTGGCAGCGTCTTAGATGGCGAGGGCATGAGGGGCAGGGAGGCCCCGCCAGGAGGCGAGACGAGATCGCCGATCTCCAGATGCGTGTGAACTGCGGCGAGGACACACAGAAGAGGCGCTGCGGGGCTCGCCTCCTCGTGGGTCAGAGCCAATGCTGCGGGCGTCGCCGCTGGAACTCCCGACTCATCACATGGGGTGAGATATCTTGGCTGTGTGGTTGCTCTCCCTAGAGTCTTGATGAAAGGGAGTGTAGGTTCAGTGGGCGGCGGTCCTACTATGGTCTCGGGGGACCTAGGGGCTGTTGTTTCAGTTAAAGCAGTACCGAGTTGAGGTAACTTTATTGCCTCTGATTTTTGTAGCTATGTGTTCGGAAGTGTTTGTGACATTGACGTCTCAGACATCACTTCCTGTTCTGTGGGGGTGTCTGCCAGCCTGTGCGGGATGTTCTCCGCTGCGGCTTCTGAAGGTCCGGCTGTAATTTCCATGACATATGGCCGGGCTTCTCCAGCCAGCTTGCCGCCGGCGTCCTTAATAGGCTGTTGAGAATTATGTTGTGCTTTGCGCTCATTTTGCAGTTCTTTATTCAACTGGTTTGGAGGGGTCGCTTGAGGGTCCATTAGTGAGGGCAGTGGTAAGGGCATTGCTGGGTGCCTACTCTCTTCCAGGCTTTCCCCTGCAAAGCTTGGTAGGCGCGCTCTTTTACTTCTGGTGCTTCTTCCCTCGCCCTCAACTTCCAGGGGCGACGTCTCGCTGTTGCTGCCATAGACTGCAGAGCCTGCGCTCGACTCTGCAACAGCTCTGCGACCACTCTGCGGTCTGAATGGGGTTTTGTATCCTCCCCCAGTAGAACGTGAAAGTAGACTCAGGAACTGGAGATTGCTGAGTAGAGCCTTCACTGCAGAGACTGCGCTCGACTCTGCATCAGCTCTGAGACCACTCTGCGGTCTGAATGGGGTTTTGTATCCTCCCCCAGTAGAAAGTGAAAGTAGACTCAGGAACTGGAGATTGCTGAGTAGAGCCTTCACTGCAGAGACTGCACTCGACTCTGCAACGGCTCTGCGACCGCTCCACGGTCTGAATGGGGTTTTGTATCCTCCCCCAGTAGAACGTGAAAGTAGACTCAGGAACTAGAGATTGCTGAGTAGAGCCTTCACTGCAGAGACTGCTCTCAACTCTGCAATGGCTCCAGAGTAATAGGTGAGGATGGAACTGTCATTTGGATAAGTTCCCCAAGCCCACCAAAAAAGTTGGGGTCAAGAGTTCTCATGGCAATCTAGTTTAAATTAGGGCTAGATTCAGCCGGCCATGGAGGAGCCTACGTGCCACACCTGACCCGTGCTCTGCTTAAGTCGTGTATCTCTTAGCTGTCTTCATAATCAGGCTTCAATGGCCTACCCAGCTGTGCACTCTGCCATGTGGCTTGCATTTCAATGTTGGCAGGCGCCTCTCCTCTGGTTCCTATGCATTTATTTAATTATATGTGTTTCCCAAACCTTACATGTTCTGGGTACAGGTGTGGTGTAAGTGCACCACATTAAGTGTGCAGACCATCCAGATGCAGGGTCACTTTTGATAGGAGGAGGGTAGGAATGCAGCATAATTAGCAGGGCACTGTTATGAAGTGTTTTTGTTAGTGCCTGGTTGATTATCAGATTAGTTCTTCTTTAGTCTCGTTTTCAGAATCAAACATGAGGTCTGGTGTGACGTGTGTCATGTAGAAAGCTGCGAGTCACCCACCCAAGCTTTTCAACGGGGTTTCCACTTCAGAAATGCATGAAGAACATCACTTGGGGCCAGATTGCACATGTGCCAAATAATGAGCCAAAGCACTTAGTCGCAGTTCGGATTTTATAATGTGGAAAGGAGGAACGAGTTTTTGCCTAATCCATATTTCATACAGATATTGTGCAGTGGAGTAACATGGTTTTTCTCATTTTTTCTTCCACTGTAAGAGAGAATAGAGCAAATAAGGTTTCCTTCAATTGTATCTATGGCCGTATTATAGAACATTTTTATCCGAGGCAAAAGCACACACATTGATTTTTCTGTTTATGCAATAAAGAAATAAAAAATAAAACTGCTCTACTTTTCTAATGCTAAAGATGGGATTACGTTTGAGGCCAAATCCGTTTCTATTGTCATAGAGCGAACATATTACAAAAATCAGACTTTCTCATCTCTGGCATAATATTAACATCCTCACCTGCTACGGATGAGTGCAAGACCTGTTCTCCCTTGCATATTACACAAGGAGCAAAGCTGCGACTCAATGCATGTGCTTAATGTTAGCATCAGTGCAAATGTTAGATAATCGGACGAGGCTGTGCCTGCAACTGCTCTGAAAGTGGGTGCTCAGAGAAAGGTACCTCAAGTACATGCCTAGAGCCGCTTAGCATATACGGGTAAGCAGCATGGGAAGAGAAGAGAAGGTAATCCACACTTCAAGTACAAGCAAAAAGAAAAGGTCTATTCCATTAATAGAATTTTACATGGGCAATGAGTACACGCACACAGCGCTTCTTCAACCACACTACCAAAAATAACTTTAGTATAGTTTAGTGTAAAAGTAAGTCAGGCCAAGGAAGATTACCATAAACGGGTAAAACAACACAAATTCATTATGGTGTGTCGAAGGTGGCAACTGTTGGTGCTAACCAGATTGAATAAAGACCATGCCGCTTTTTTTTAGATTTTGAACCGCACGGACTCAACCACCCATGCCCTAAATGGAGTCAATGAGGCCAACTGGGTCACGCACATTGGCCTGATCTTGGGGGACGAGGAGCTGAACATCTTCAGGGGGCCGCAAACAGGGAATAAATGGATTTATAAGAGATCGCAATACGACATTGAGCTGGTAATTTGCTCCATCAAGGCGTCCACAGCACCGGGTGCGTACAGAATTTGTAGCAATGTCGTCAGGGCTGACCCTCGAACATGGGCGGCCACGCTGTACTCCCTCTTCGGGTGTATTGAAGCATTACAGAGCATCATAGCAGAACGCATTATTGTGCCTGTCCTAAAAAAGGGACACCATGATGACCCTAAGAACTACCACATGCTAGCAATGCTAGATGTTCCCGGCGAAATCTTTGCCAGAATATTTGCTGGAGAAATTGTCGCAACGGCAAGAACTGCTAGGCATTATTCCCATATTCCAAACTGGAATTCTGAAAAAGTCCAACACCAGCATCAATACTCTGGCCTTGACCACAGTAATCGAACAGGCATGGATGATGAAGAAGGTTCCTGTTTATGTTGCATTTATCAATTTGAGTACAGCATCAAATACTGTAGATCGCAACAGACTCTGGAGAATATTAGAATTATTAAACATACCTCCTGGCCTGCTGAAGATGCTGGTGCTCCTATTCTCCCAAAAGAGGGGAACGGTGAGGATAGACCAATCAGAAGGGTGCACGGCCTGGGTCCCAACTTCTAGGGGCCTGAAGCAGGGTGTACCGTAGCCCTGACTCTGTGTAACTTATAAACAGCTGACATGGGTCAGGCCCTGAACCACCCCTCTGCTGTACCCCCAAAATTGGGTTCTGCACAGCTCCAACGCTCGGCTGCGCAGATGATTTGGCCATTTTAGATCTGACTCCGGGTGGGCTACAAATCTCCCTGCATAATTTAAAGAGGTACATGGATGATAACTCCCTGATTATTAATATCTCCAAGTCTAAGATAATGGTATTCAAACCTCCAAAGAAAAGAAAAAATGGCGATGCAAAACCTCCTTGGGTGTCCAGGCAGAGGTGGTAAAGTCCTAAAAATATCTGGGAACAGATGGACCCTATGAAGCTGAAGAGTAACATTGCTTTGGGAGGAATTCGTTCATTTTGTAAAAAGGGGGAAGGATATTCGGTGTATGCTTTACTGCATCTTTATCAGGCCAAAGTGGTCCCACTGATGATATATGGCATGGTATCTTGGCCCCTATCCAAAAGCAAGGATCTGGCGGGCCTTGAACAGGACTGATCAAGAGCCTGCTACGGCTACTCTACCAGCACTACCTTTGACTTGATAACACTGAATTCGGGAATTCGGCCTTTTGGCAGTCGATCAGAAACTGGCATTAGGCTGTCTAATATTATATTGGAAAATAGTCAATGCACCCTGTGGTGGATTGCTAAAGCTCAGCCTGGAGGCATATCCTCTGCACCGTAAGCATATGGCGTGTAGTAATGTGGCAAACATCTGAAATCTAGCAGGCTCCTGGCTAAGACTGGCACCTGAAGGGTGTCTTGGAAGAATCCCGGGGACATTTCAAATCTGTGATGAAAGCTATCATTGTAAAACAGGGTGAAGAGCAGGTACTTGTTAATTTTGGCACAAGAGACAACGCCATGGAGTTTGTGCATTATGTCAAAAAAAGATTCCATCTCCCCACGTACATCACCGAAGACCTGGGGAACCACCAAATCTGGGACTACCTGAAAATCAAGTGTAACGTGGTAAGGTGTAGAGAAAATAAGGGAGTCTGGCGAAAGATCACCAGACATGACAGAGTGTGCCAGCTCTGTGGGGATGGGGTATTGGAACCTGCCACACATTTACTATGCGACTGTGACGCCATAGTGGCCTTAAGGCGGAAGGCGGGGAAAGCCATAGGATGGGAATTGCGTTTGACGGGGGGAGGATCAGAGGGATCGATTTTATGATGGGCAATGATCATGCTTGTATTACGTATTTTACCGTATTTTGGAGGGAAATTGGGAAATCATGGAGCTTTTAGTTTATGGGCCTCATTACGACCCTGGCGGATGGACCATGGTGCTAATAGCACCATGGTCCATGCCGGTAACTCTCCGACTCCGCCATGGCGGAATGGGGAATAACCACCCCATTCTGAGGTTGGCGGAGTGGTAATTCCCCCTTCCGCCATGGCCCTTCCCCATTCCCATTTTTGCCCCATAGGGCATAATGGGAATGGGGAAGGCGCTAAGTACGGTGCCGCAAATTGCGGCACCGTACTTAGCACCAAGGTCCCTTTGCGGCATGGTTTTTAACGCCTGCAAAAAGCAGGCGTTAAAATCACCATCCCGCAAAGGGACCTTCTAATCAGGCGTTAAGGGTCGGAGCCGTTTACGGCGCCGTAAAACCCTTAACGCCTGACTCGTAATGAGGCCCTATGAGTGGAGTATTATATACGCATCAGCATATGTGAGTTGATGGGTAAGGATGAATTGTATTTGTGAAAAGTTGAGTAAGCTATAACACAATAAAAAAATAACTTTATGGTGTGCAATGTAAGTTAATATCGATGCAAACAAGTACCCAATTACCCATAAAGCAATGTGTCCTGAGATTTCAATGTCCAGCAGGGGCATCTAAACTTTGATGGATTAAAAGTCTGGATTGATCTGAACCACTTGCATGACTCCAGGCAGCCTTAAATGTCATGTGAGGACATGGGCAAATCAGGGCCATGTTATTAGGCAGAGAAGGCCAAAGCACTTAGAGAACCCCATGTCATTTAATAGGGGGGAGGGCAAAGCAGTGAGAGAAACCATGCAAATTTAGTAGGCAGAGGAGAAATAAGTCCAAGGCACTTAGGATAGATGCAATTTTACTCACAAATGCTTCAAACAGTCTGATTTGGACTCCACCAAATACTTTGAGCATCATTACAAGTACGGTGGTGCGGGTAAAATGGCAGGTAATGCAGTGGCAATTCTGTAACTGCCACATTACTGCCGCATTACCACACCACCATGCTACAAGGTTGGTGGTAAGGTGGAGGATTTACCTCCAGCAAAAGTTAGAGGTAAAGCCTCCACCTTACCGCCAGAAACAGAAACATCAGCATAATTCCGGTAATTCTACCCAAATCGCCATGCAGTCCTATGGACTCCGGAAATGGGGATTAGCAACACCCTACCACCACTTGCCATCCGGCAGATTTATCAAGTGGTAGTAGCAGTGATGGAATTTTGGTGGTAGTTTGGTGGATTTAGAAAAGTGATTCTTTTCTTTTGAAGACGTGTTTTCCACTCACATTAGACGATACATTACCTACTATTGGCTGAATACCTTAACAGTTTAATTTGGTGGTTCCCTTGTAGCCGACATATCCTTGGGATTGACTTCTCACTCTATTTCATCTCCCTATGAGGAGTATTTTTTGCTTCACTTTCAAAACTGGCGGAACGCACATGACTCCGTCAATTCACACACTGGTTCTGGGGTAGTTGATTTTCTTGGGTCTCTTACTGTACAGCCATGCCTAGGCACCGCCTCCAGTTTTTTACATTTATCATTATCATGTACTTTCCACATCGTTTTTTTTTCTCCCATCTACTTCCACATACTATTTCTATTTACAGTAGCTCTACTCATTAGTATTGCCGTAAACGAAATAGTATGTTTCCTATGTTCAATGTTAATTTACTTTTTATGCTATACCAGTTCGGCAAAGAGGAAGCATTTTGAAGGTGAAATCTGTTGGGCATGAAAATCTCTAGTCAAAATATTAGCCTATTCTTTACAGTCGGATTTGGCATGCGGTGGGCTCTACATTCTGTTTAAAGAATGGTATCGACTGGTTTCCCTAGAAGCAGAGCCCTGAACACTAAATAACTCCAAGGAGGTTACTTCTCAAAATGTGATCCAAAACGTGCACTTAAAACACTACTCTAACCCAGCGAGCTACGCCTACCCACACATGCTGAGTGGAAACTCAAGCAAGTTATTGTAAGGGCTGCAGCCCCCTCACCCCCCGTGAATCCAGGCGTCCAGGTGTAAAATGCATTGAGCAAATAATTTCTAAACTGTAGGTAACAATTTAAACAAGCATTGGCAATGCCAAAGGTTTTGATGTTTGTAGCTGTTTATTGCATATTACGTTTTGCATGGAGGGAAGGAATGAAGAATGGCAGCACAGGGAACAAGAAATGACAGTGTGGGAGGGAATGAAGGGCAGTTTGGGGGGGGTGACGAAAGCACTGTGGGGTAGGAATAAGCAATACATGGTAACATAAGTGAGAATAAAT